>NC_054379.1:64172495-64367495 GCF_017654675.1 Xenopus laevis | reverse complement strand
CGCTGTGCCCCTTGAATTTAAGGGAGGCCTTTTAGATTTTAGAGTTAGATACTAGGGTACCTAGGGGTCTCTATACCAGACATGACATTGCATATTTATATGAATTCCTTAATTTTCACTCAAAGATAGGTCCTTGGGTATTATAAACCTTGAACCCATGAATTATTTATAGGCTGATTTCTGTTATAATATTGGTAATTGTATGTATGTATGTATGTATGTATATTTTTATTTGTATAGCGCTCCTTGAGGGCAAAGCACTGTACAGCAAAACAATAAATTAATAGTAACAAACAAGGGGTCACTGCAATGATAAGTAACAATAAGTGCATTATTAAAAATACAATTCATACAAATATAAAATGTAATTACACTACAGATTAAGTGCTCAGTCTCAAGGAGACAAAAGGATGGAGGACCCTACCCATATCAAATGCAGATGATAGGTCAAGGAGGATAAGGATAGAGACGTGACCTTTGGCTTTGGCAACCTGAAGATCATTTATAACTCTGCACAAAGCAGACTCAGAAGAGTGACCAGGCTGGAAACCAGATTGCAAAGGGTCCAACAGATCATGGGTGTGTAGAAAGTTAGTAATATGGGAGAACACAATACATCCTAGGAGTTTAGAGGCAAGTGGTAAAGTGAGACAGGACCGTAAATCAACAGACAGGATGTGTCAAGCGTGGCCTTTTTAATAATAGGCTTTACACAGGCCTATTTGAAAGGAGAAGGGAAGGTTCCAGAAGCTAGAAAAGAATTGAAGATGTGAGCAAGTTGTGGCGTAAGCTTTGCAACACAGTGTATAAGCAGAGAAAAAGGCATTGGGTCAAGAGGGCTGTGGTGAGTGGGGAGGACAAGAGAAGCTTGGAGACTTCAGACATTGTTACTGAAGGGAAGGAATTCAGACATGTAGAAGGGTGCTTAGGAAGGAGAAGCTGGTTAGCATTAGTAGAGGTAGGGATCTGATTGCGGATGGACTCTACCTTGTCTTTAAAGAAATCCGCAAAGTCCTGAAGAGAGTGTGCCAGGTTGACAGATACAGTTGAAGAGGGATGGAGAAGAGTATTGAATAAAGAAAACAGGAATTGTGGGTTGGATTTGTGATTGTTTATAAGGGTTTTTTATTTTTAGTACTCTTGCTTGACCTTAGACAAAGCAGAATTAAGGCATGACAGTAGAAATTTATAGTCAATAAAGTCTGCTTGCTTACAGGATTTTTTCCACATAAGTTCAGCAGATCTTGTACAGGAGCATAAGAATCTGGTTTGTGAATTCAGCAGGGCCATGGATTTTGAGCATGTGTACACTTAGCCTGTAAAGTTGCAAATGAGCCAATGGTTGAGGATAGTATGTGATTATACACACTTACCAGTGTATCAGGATCAGACATCTCCTTAAAGGAAGGGAGACTGGACCTGAAAGACTGAGCTAAGCCTGGGAGGTCAATGTCCCATGTATCTAACTAAGACAGTGGAGGAAAAAAAAGAAGGGCATGGAGAATGAGAGATGGAAAATGTAACCAAATGTTCATCGGAAAAGGGGAAAGTGTCATGGTTAAACCAGTAGGAGTGTTTGTCCACTGCTGGAGCTCAAAGGAGGAAGTTAGGTCGAGAAAATAAGAGGGCTAGGGTTCATTGATGTGGAAGTTAAAATTCCCAAGGATGAATCAATGCAGCATCGCTTTAATAAGAGGAAAGTATATTTTTTCTATACTTGATAAGTAGGGCAAATGGTGTAGCATTGTATGTTAATTATAAATTGATATAATGTTTGTATGCTGTATTTCCACTCTGCTTATATTCCTTGAAATCGTGGTTTATACTTTGTAACATGCTGCGCGTGACTTGTATGTGCTGACTTTTTAATAAACTTGCCTGAGTTAAAAAAAAAGAATTCTCAAGAATGATTGCAGGGCTGTCAGTGCAGAGGAACTAAGCCAGGTGTCAAAGTGAGAAAGGAAGGCAGCAGCGGAAAGAAAAGCCAGGTGTCAAAGTTAGAAAGGAAGGCAGCAGATGGGGGTCTGTAAATTTCAGCTACACATACTGAAAGAGGATAGAAAATCTGAAGGGCATGCACCTCAAAAGAGTTGAATGAGAAGTCTGGAGGAATAGGATTAGGTTTGAACCGACAGCAAGAGAAGAAGAGAATTCCAGCTCCCCCACCATGTCCAATGTTTGGGGGGGGGTATGAGAGAAAGAGACCACCATTAGAAAGTGCAGCCTCAATGGCGGTATTATTCTGTGAAAGCCAGGTTTTTATTAGTGCAAGAAGACTAAGTGAATTAGAGCAAAAAAGATCATGAATAAATGTTAATTTGTTAGTTAAAGAGAAGGCGTTAAGAAGGGCACAAGAAAAGGGAAGACAGGAAGACGTAAGAGTTGGAACCTGAATAAGGTTAGAGAAAGTAGAGCAACGAGAAGTTTTGCGCAAGAGGCCAAGGTTTGGAGAGAAGATTCACCCTTGCAAATGCTCACCCCTAAAGATGTCTTAAATAGGGAGAGTAGAAGCTGGGTACTGCTGCAGACAGGTCTGGGGAATCACAACTGATTCTAATTGATCAAACACCAAACTGATCACCCAACTGTGACAAGGTGAGAGTAGAGCAAGACTGAAGATAAATACAGATACAAAGACTTACAAAGTTTGTTTGGAGAGGCGTTTACAGGGGGGGTCATAAAATGTACAAGTTACAAGACTACAAGGAGAACTGGTAATCAATATAATGTGACTAGTTTATAAGTGGGAAATTAACAATGCATAAATATAACACATATAACAGTGGTGGGTGCAATGCAGATGTCAATGCAATAGCAAATTTACCAATAAAAGTACAAAAATGCAAACAGGGCCACAACAGAGATGGGAGTGAATGCAACAGCAGATTTTACCAATAAAAGTGCAAAAAAATGCAAACAACAGGGCCACAGCAGAAATGGAAGTAAATGCAACAGCAAATTTACCAATAAAAGTGCAAAAATAAAAACAATAGGGCCACAGCAGAGATGGAAGTGAATGCAATAGCAAATATACCAAAGTGCAACAATGCAGACAACAGGGCCACAGCAGAGATGAAAGTGGATGCAATAGCAAATTTACCAATAAAAGTGCAACAATGCAGACAACAGGGCCATAGCAAAGATGGAAGTGGATGCAATAACAAATTTATCAATAAAATTGCAAAAATGCAGACAACAGGGCAACCGTAAAGATAGAAGTGGATGCAATAGCAAATTTACCAATAAAAGTATAAAAATGCAGACAACAGGGTCACAGCAGAGATGGAAGTGAATGTAATAGCAAATATACCAATCAAAGTGCAACAATGCAGACAATAGGGCCACAAGCAGAGATGGAAGTAAATGCAATAGCAAATTTACCAATAAAATTGCAAAAATGCAGACAACAGGGCCACAACAGAGATGGAAGTGAATGCAATTGTTAATTTACCAATAAAATTGCAAAAATGCAGACAACAGGGCCACAGCAGAGATGGAAGTGAATGTAACAGAATATTTACCAATAAAAGTACAAAAATGCAGACAACAGGGCCACAGCAGAGATGGAAGTAAATTCAATAGCAAATATACCAATCAAAGTGCAACCAGTGCCGATCCTTACCTAAGGGCCGCCTGAGGTTGGCTCCTGCAATGCCGCCACCCTCGCCGACTTACCTGTCAGGAGGGGAGGCAGGAACACGAATGCAGAGAGCGCAATTGTGCTCTCCTGCATTAGTAAAGCCGAATTTCCGGTTTAAAAACCGGAAATTCGGCTCTTAAAGGTGCAGGAGCGGTTTTTGCCGCCCGTGTAAACCTCTACGGCATTGACACCTGAGGCAAGCGTCTCAGCTCGCCTCATTGGCGGCCCGCCCCTGAGTACAACAATGTAAACAGGGCCACAGAACAGATGGACGTGGATGCAATAGCAAATTTACCAATAAAAGTGTAAAAATGCAGACAACAGGGCCACAGCAGACATGGAATTGAATGCAATAGCAAATTTACCAATAAAATTGGAAAAATGCAGAAAACAGGGCCACAGCAGAGATGGAAGTGAATGCAATAGCTAATTTACCAATAAAATTACAAAAATGCAGACAACAGGGCCACAGCAGAGATTGGAAGTGAATGCAACAGAATATTTACCAATAAAAGTATGGAAATGCAGACAACAGGGCCACAGCAGAGATGGAAGTGGATGCAATAGCAAATTTACCAATACAAGTGCAGTTTAGCATTGTAAATAATATGCAGGAATACTTTGGTTTTAACAGCTTATTTTGTTTTTTAATGTGCATTAATAAAATGGGTTTTAAATGTTGGGATATATATATATATATATATATATATAATATATATATATATATATATATATATATATATATATATATATATGTATGTAACCTTGTAGGCAATGCTGATATACAATGCATGTATTTTTCAGCAGAGGTCACTGTTGTATAGCCTAATTAAGGAAGTAACAACTGTAAATCTATGAAGAGTTCTTCCAGAAAACGCATCAGGTGATGTTGGTCTGTGACCTGTTGCAATAAACCACCTATTTAATACATACTAAAGTACATACTCGAGTAATGGGAGGATAGTTAGTAGAAGGTTACAGTAGTCTAGGTGGGATAGGATGAGTGAATGCATGAGTGTCTTAGCTGTAGCAGGTAAGAGAAAGGGATGGATTTTGGCAATATTGCTAAGACAGGTTTTGACAGTGGTGTTAATACGATCAGAGAAGGGGAGAGAGGAGTCAAAGATTACCCCACACAGCATGCTGAGTTGATAGGGTTAGGGCTCTTACATACAGATGTTTTCTCCTGCGCTCCCTTGCATTGTGCTTTCTCCTTTGAGGAGAAAACGGCCATGTGTAAGAGCCCTGCTGATTAGTGTAACTTTTTGGTCTAGGTTGAGTTTGAGGTGGCATTAGTTCATCCAGTTGGAGATGGTTAGGGGCAGCTAGAGATTTGAGTTTCAACTGTAAATGAAGGGGTTTATAAATATATTTTGATATCAGCACCATACCAATGATAATTAAAGCCAAATGAGCAGATGAGATCTCTCTAAGACAGAGGGGGATATTTATTAACTTTGGAGATAAACATTACTGGTGATCAAATTTTTTTTTTTTTTTTTTTTTTTTTAACTTCTTTTCTATTGAGTTTTTTGGAAAGAGAAAATTAACATAGTAACAATAAATAATATAGAAAAGAAAAAAGAAACGGATAGAAAAAGAAAGGAGAGGGGGGGATAGGAGAGGAATCATAGGTCAGTTATGTGCTTGTGTATTGTTATACACACAAATTTCTAGAACACATGAGGGCTATTGGTTTCAGAGTTAAGCACCCAGAGCATCCATATGTCTATGAACGTGTCTGTACACCCTCTGGCAAAGTAAGCAGCTTTTTAACATTGCAAGGCCTTATTTACTACCGTAGTTCTTTCCAGGTTTCCAGTGTCGGTATGTCTGATCTGCCCATTTTAAAATATTTTGTTTGCATAATACATTAGAAGTAGGGTTCTGCTTTCCGCAGAGGTTACAAGACCTCTTGCGAGGCCTAATAGTGCCAGTGCTGGATTCGGTTGTATTTTAAGGACCATTAATTTAGATATAAATGCAAAAATTTGTATCCATAGGCCACAAGCTTGGGGCAAGTCCATACTATATGTATCCAAAAGCCCGGGTGACCATATCCGCATGTGCATTTAGTGCCTCTGGTAGGAGTTATACGATGTAGGTGTTCAGGGGTTAGGTGGAGTGGTGCATAAATTTTACCTGAATCAATTTATCCCTGCTTGCTATTGTAGGTTGTGTTAGATGTCTCAGGAGTTCCGTCCATTTGTCAGGGTCCAATTCCCCTATGTCTTGGAGTCAGTTATTATAACAGCTGAGCACTAGCTTTTCTTCCTTAGCTTGTAAGGTCTGGTAGATAGTGGAGAGCAGTTCATCATGGTACATCCTGTAACTGCAGAATAGTTTCCTGGATTGAGATCTGTGGAGTCAGAAATTATATCTGTGCAGTATGTCTAAGTTGTAAGTACCGGAAATGTGTACACTGTCTCATTTGTACTTGTTCAAGCGTTAGAAGTTGGCCTTCAGGATATAGGTCTTTCACGAATTTGAGACCAGCGTTAGCCCATAGGCTATGGTATGTCCAACATTTGAGGGAAGGTCTTGTTGCGCCAGAGAGGTGCATGCGGTGAGTATATTGTTTGTCTCTAAGGGCAAAGAATCTTCTGTGCTGCCTTCCAGGCTCTAATAGTGGTTTCCATAGATTTGGTTATTAGTGAGTGTGCCTCCGATCCCCTGTATACCAGCAGCTTTAAGGCCTCTCTAGATCGCATATGAAGGCAATAATTACTGAATTGACCTCGGTAAAAAATATTAGGCAGTCATATAGGTGTATTTCTAAAAGCATATAAAAATTTGGGAATATATTTAGTTTTTACCAGATTGATTCTACCATATAGCAAAAGAGGAAGTAAGGCCCATTGCGAGAATTTACTTTTCATATCAATCAGAATAGGGTCAATATTAAGTTTCCTATAATAACAAATAAAAAAACACAAACAAATACAAAACATATTGTAGAAGTGATACCTATGCTAACAATAAAAATACATTGCAAGCTTTCGGAGCACCAAAGCCCCTTCATTAGGCAAAGTACAAATGAAAGCTAGAAAGGCACAGCATATATACTGTTAGATCAGTGAAAGGTATTCATGGGCAATAAATTAGGAAGTTACAGATAGATAGAGATCCTAATTAATTAGGGTGGGTTGTAAATAGTCCAGGAGTCTGGATTCAGTCAGGTCACATAGTGTGACATGAAACCTGACCCTAAATTAAGGCCCTATCTTAATGAGCTAAATAACTCCAACATTGGAATTCATAAATTTTCCTTTCCCGTAAAGTTCCCCTTTAGAATTAAGACCTGCATATCCTGAAGACTGATTTTGACTGCAGAAGTGTTGCCCAACTGGTGTATCACATGATTTGGTGTTGATTTTATGTCTGTGCTGGTTTATCCTGGTGCGCAATTTTTGTCCTGTTTCACCAATGTATATGCCTCCTGTAACATAGTAACATAGTAAGTTAGGTTGAAAAAAGACACACTCCATCAAGTTCAACCTTTTAATTTTTTTTTAAGCTGTCTAACTGCCAGTTGAGGCATATCCATGCTTAATACATCAGTCCAATGTTTAAATGTCTGAAAAATATAAAAACATTTAAAATCTTTTACTAAAAACAATTAAAAATGATTCATATTCCCTATTTAGACCAAAATGGTGTAAGGGTACCTAATAATCGTATCCATCTAGCTTCTTTTCTCAACAACTCCTTGGCCCTGTCACCCCGGCGGTGCATCTGTAAGACTCCATCTACCACTTGACAATTCAATTGGTGTACACCATGTCCCTTTTCAAGTGAAATGACATGCAACAGCCTGCTCCACCTTTTTTGTCTTTATGACTGATTTGTGCTCCAGTATACGTTCCTTCACCATATGGGTTGTCTGCCCCACATATTGAAAGCCACATGGGCATTTAATCACGCAAAAGACAAAAGAGGAGGAGCCTCATTTACGTGATTAAATGCCCATGTGGCTTTCAATATGTGGGGCAGACAACCCATATGGTGAAGGAACATATACAGGAGCACAAATCAGTCACACCAAACAGGTGTTGGAGATGCAATGATAAAACGGGTAATCGTCTACATATGTGGATAACATGCCCGGCATTGAAGGAGTATTGGGCACAAATTTTAGAAAGTGTAAAAACAATTAGTTAAAATACGGATAGAAGACCATGCAGCATTGCTATTAAATGCAAACTTGGAGAACTATAAGATACTAGACGATCCACTTACCTTTTATTTAATTCAAATAGCCAAATTACTTATTCCAAAGCATTGGAAATCCAAGGAACCTCCATCTTTTAATGAATGGATGAGATCTGTAGAAGAAATAAGACAGTTAGAGGAGCTAATGTACATTTATCACAGTAATAGTATAACTTATTGGAAGATATGGACCCCATGGTATAGATTCAGAGAAACACTCGACCAAGAAGAAAAAAATAAGATGGGAATAAAGTTGTAGTAAGCAAAAAGAAATTATGCATGATGGATAAATATTAATTACATTCTGCTGTTGATATAAAATGTTAAACGCATAGAATATCACAGTGTTATATGATCAATGTATTACCCAACCCATACCCCCCCCTCATTTTATTTATGTACCCCACCCACTTTTCGTGCCTTATTTTACTTTTTGGGTGAGAAAAGAAATAAAGAAAGAAATTAAAAAAAAAAAAAAAAAAATATTCTCTGACCTACTGGTCTGATTAATGTATGGAAGGTTTTCATGAGTTTTGGGAATAAACTTCAACAAATCTGCATATTCTTTTCAGTACGGTTGCGTTCAACTGTCTGTGGAGCTCTGTTCATAACTGTGAGTAGTGAGTAGTGTCCCTTGAAGGTCCTGGCCCAGATCTAAGGGAACTATCACTAAGGACAGTAGGCTAAAACAGAACAAGGGTCATTAAGTTAGTGGAAGCCAGTACAGGGATTGGCAAAGTGGCACGGCAGAGGAGGAGCGCTTGCTGAAATGTATTAGCCTGGCAGCAGTGTTCATTATGGATTGGAGAGGTGACTGGTCTCTGGTGGGGAAGGCCAATTAATAGAGAGTTACAGTAGACATGAAATGATGAGAGAGTGAATAAGAATTTTGGCGACATCTTGTGTGATAAATTATTATATTTTCCTTAGGTGAAAGTGTCATGATTTAATAAGTGACTGGATATGAGGAGAGAATGACAGGGCAGAATTGAGGATAACTCCAAGGCACTGGGCCTGGGGAGATGGGGTGATAGTGGAGTTGTTAACTATGATAGATACTTCTTGGATATCATGGGTGATAATTGGGAGAAAGAGAACCGTTTCTGTTTTAGAGATGTTTAATTTAAGGTAGCGTCGTGACATCCAAGTAGAGATAGGGACAGGCAGGAGGAGACCAAAGTTAAGAGCTCTGTATTATTATTAACATGTATTTATATAGCGCCAACATATTGCGTAGCACTGTAAAGTATTGAGATCAGGAGAGATCTGAGGTGGTATTGGAAACCATATTTTACAGGAGAAAAGAGCCTAATGCAGTGAGCCTCAAATTTGGAAAATGACAGAGAAGGAACAGGTGGAAGAACTTTACAGATACTTCTTTCTCCCCACGGTACTTGTAAAGTATGTCACCCCCAGCTCTGTTTTCAGGTCTGGGAGTATGAGTAAGATGTAGGTCCCATAGGACAGGACAGCGGGTGAAGCAGTGTCAGTAGGAGAAAGACAGGTTTCAGTAAATGTGAGTAGGTTAAAGGAATTGAATTGGTGATGAAATGATCATGAATAGTGGTGAGTTTGTTGCAAATGAATTGGGTGTTCCAGAGAGCACATGGAAGATTAACTTGGTTCTTGGGTATAGGGATAAGAGTTCTGAGACATTGGCATTTAAAACTGAAGGAGACCATGGCTGTGATATAAATGGGATGGGATACGGGCCAGGGTAAGGGCCAGAGTTTGGTGTCCCCAGCTACCAGCAATATATAGGAGAGATAAGCAAAGTGAGAGCGGGATTTGTAAATTCAAACTTTGTATGACAAAGAGGAGTTACTTGGAACAGCAAAACAGAGTGTTTTACAGTATATAATTTATGTGTGGAGAGAGAAGGAGAGGAAGGTAGAGAGGGTGAAATATCTATCCCTTTGTGACTAGCTGGAGGAGGTGGCATAAAATGTTTTAGGAAGCATGTAAGTGCAAAGAGGAAAAATACAGGATAAAACATTATTAAAGTTTTAGGTAACTTTTTCTTTTTTGTTATCCCAGCTGGTTCAATGTTGATTAAAGAGAATACAGTTCTACAGATGAGCCTTGTTAATGCATTGTTTTACTGCCATTTCTAAGCGCTTTTGAAATATTAGCACTTCTAAAATGTTAGCACTAGTGTCATGCCCCTGACACTAGTACCATGTACTATGCAGGGCCTGAATGTACTGTATATGCAGATGATTGAAAAAAACAGTGCCTAATTGACTAATTAATCAATTAAACAGTGATCAAAGGGCAGAGTTTTACAGATACCAGAACCAAGTTTTGGGTACTAAATCAGAGTAGGCCTAACAAACAAAAGTTATTGCGGTTATTGGATTACTAAACCCTAAAAATTAATATGGCCAAAAATGTCATATTTTATATACTGCACTTTAAGCACCAGCCTAAAGTTTCAGCTTCTTAATAGCAGCAATGACCCAGGATTTCAAACTTGTTACATGGTGTCAACATCTTGGAAAGTGTCTGCAACACTCACATGCTCAGTGGGCACTGAGCAGCTGTTGAGAAACTACGCTTAGGGGTCATCGCAAATTATCACGTAGAAAATTAGGTTTGCCTGTAATATAAATTGGTGCTACAGAGCAGATTATTAATTCTGATGCTAGTTGCACTTGTTTGTGTCCTGCCATGTATTAATTATCTGTATTAACCCTTTAAGTGCCAGCAGAATTGACCAATTTGGTTACGCGAAATGCCAGACGTTTTTGAAACATTCTGTGCTCTCTCACTTTAGGGGCATTTTCTGAGGGGAAACCTATAGTTCAAATAGGAAAACTATACATTGTTTTTTTCGGGAGAAACTAAATCTTTCTAAATCATGTATTTCCACCTCTGCAAAAAGATTTATAGTGCTAAATACAAAAAAAAAATGAAAAATTCCTATTTTTCACAATATATGAACTTATACCTGAAAAATATTTCATTTTACGCATGAAAATCCAACTGATTTGGAAAGCCTCATGTCTCTTGAACGTGCCAATACCAAATATGTATAGTTTTAGGCAGATTTAGGACATCTGTACAGCA
Organism: Xenopus laevis; assembly: GCF_017654675.1. Taxonomy (NCBI): domain Eukaryota; kingdom Metazoa; phylum Chordata; class Amphibia; order Anura; family Pipidae; genus Xenopus; species Xenopus laevis. The sequence goes on along the minus strand of NC_054379.1, from coordinate 64,356,574 downwards.
AAAACTCCCGGCAGTATATTACCGAATTTTGAAAGCAGAAGGCAGAAAACGGCATACTTTTGATTCCAAGACCACAAAATCCTGAAACAGTATGTTTACCCCAGAAGACCATATATTTTTGGAAAGTACACATTCTGCCGATTCCAAAATGGGTAACTGTGTCTCTCTCTACTCCTAACTACCAAACATCAAAGCTTGTCTGAACGTAGCATTTTTTATCAAAATGTATCAAAATTTTGAAAAATCACTTCAAAGGTTTTATTTTGCTGCTCCGCATATCACACACTGTATTAGATACCAAGAAAAGCACCCTGAATATGATTGCCAGGGGTCCACTGAACAGTTTGATCCCCATTGTGCATAGGATTACCAAAGTACCTGGCATTTAGAGACCCCAATATGAAGTTAGCACATCCAAATTGTTCAGGACTTTACTTCAGCTACTGAAAAATCAACACACTGACTGCATTTTTTGTGGGGTAAAAACACCGAAATATACGTTTACCCCCCAAAACCATATATTTTTGGAAAGTACACATTCAAGCAAATCTAAAATGGGTACCCATGCCTTTCTGCTCCAAACTACTGAGTCGCAAGGCTTTCCCAAAATTGTCAGTTTTGGTGAAATATCTGAAAATTTCCTAAAAGCTTCAACTTCCCAGCACCATATCACCCATGTATCATTACATACCAAGAAAAAGCACCCTAAATATGATTGCCAGGGTTCCTCCAAACAGTTTGGTAGCCATTGTTTATAGGTTTACCAAAGTATCTGGCATTTAGAGGCCCCAAAATGAAGTTAGCGCATACAAATAGTCCTGTGAGTAACTTCAGCTAATGAAAAATCAACACATTGACTGCATTTTTTGTGGGGTAAAAACACAGAAATATACGTTTGCCCCCCAAAACCATATATTTTTGGAAAGTAAACATTCTACCGAATCTAAAATGGGTACCCATGCCTTTCTGCTCCAAACTACTGAGTTGCAAGGCTTTCCCAAAATTGTCGGTTTTGGTGAAATATTTGAAAATTGTCTCAAAGCTTCAATTTCCCAGCACCATATCACCCATGTATCATTACGTACCAAGAAAAAGCACCCTAAATATGATTGCCAGGGTTCCTCCAAACAGTTTGGTGGCCATTGTTCATAGGTTTACCAAAGTATCTGGCATTTAGAGGCCCCAAAATCAAGTTAGCGCATACAAATAGTCCTGTAGGTAACTTCAGCTAATGAAAAATCATCATATTGTCCGCATTTTTGTGGGGTAAAAACACAGAAATATATGTTTACCCCCCAAAACCATATATTTTTGGAAAGTACACATTCTACCAAATCTAAAATGAGTACCCATGCCTTTCTGCTCCAAACTACTGAGTCGCAAGGCCTTCCCAAAATCGACGGTTTTGGTGAAATATCTGAAAATTGCCTCAAAGCTTCAACTTCCCAGCACCATATCACCCATGTATCATTACGTACCAAGAAAAAGCACCCTAAATATGATTGCCAGGGTTCCTCCAAACAGTTTGGTGGCCATTGTTCATAGGTTTACCAAAGTATCTGGCATTTAGAGGCCCCAAAATGAAGTTAGCGCATATAAATAGTCCTGTAGGTAACTTCAGCTAATAACTTCATTTCGGGGCCTCTAAATGCCATTCGGTAGAATGTGTACTTTCCAAAAATATATGGTTTTGGGGGGTAAACATATATTTCTTTGTTTTTACCCCACAAAAAACTCCCAAATGAAAATAGTACATATGAATTTTCACATATGACACTGACTGCTACAATACAAGCACCTGGTATGTGCATTATGCACCATAAGACCCCCTAACAGTATAGAGACCCTAGAAAACCATATATTTTCTGAAAGCACACATTCAGACGAATCTAAAGCAAGTAATTACATCTTTCTACTGCAAACTGCAAAACCACAAAGCAATGCTAAACCTAACGCTTTTTATGGAATTTCTGAAAATAGTCACAAAGCTTGCATTTTACCCCATTATATACCCCACATTTTGTAACGTACCAGCAAAAGTCATCCTCAATATGAAAGCCAGGAGTGTACTGAACAGTGTGATGCCTGATATGAAAAGATTTACCAAACTAGGTGGCATACAGAGACGCCCAAATGAAAATAGTACATATGAATTTTCACATATGACGCTCTGACTGCTACAATACAAGCACATGGTATGTGCATTATGCACCGTAAGACCCCCTAACAGTATGGAGACCCTAGAAACCCATATATTTTCTAAAATTACACATTCAGATGAATCTAAAGCAGGTAATTACATCTTTCTATTGTGAAACTACCAAACCGCAAAGCAATTCTAAACATAACTCTTTTTATGGAAATTCTGAAAATAGTCACAAAGCTTGCATTTTACCCCATTATATACCCCACATTTTGTAACGTACCAGCAAAAGTCATCCTAAATATGAAAGCCAGGAGTGTACTGAACAGTTTGATGCCTGATATGAAAAGATTTACCAAACTAGGCGGCATACAGAGACGTCCCAATGAAAATAGTACATATGAATTTTCACATATGACACTCTGACTGCTACAATACAACACCTGGTATGTGCATTATGCACCATAAAACCCCCTAACAGTATGGAGACCCTAGAAACCCATATATTTTCCGAAAGTACACATTCAGATGAATCTAAAGCAGGTAATTACAATTTTCTACTGCAAACTACCAAACCGCAAAGCAATGCTAAACATTAGTGATGGGCGAATTTATTCGCCAGGCGCGAATTCGCGGGGAATTTGCGCGATTCGCCGCCAGCGAATAAATTTGCGAAATGCCCGCGAAAATTCGCGGCAAAAATTCGCCAGCGTCAAAAAAAAAATTTCCGAAAAAAGCGGACGCCGGCGTCAAAAACGGGCACCGGCGCCAAAAACGGGCGCCGGCGTCAAAAACGGAACGAAATTCGCAAATTTTTCGGCAAAGCGAAACGGCGCAAATTCGCCCATCACTACTAAACATAACGCTTTTTATGGAAATTCTGAAAATAGTCACAAAGCTTGCATTTTACCCCATTATATACCCCACATTTTGTAACGTACCAGCAAAAGTCATCCTAAATATGAAAGCAAGGAGTGTACTGAACAGTTTGATGTCTGATATGAAAAGATTTACCAAACTATTTTGTACACAGAGACCTCCAAATGGTTATATAGCAGACAAAATTTCCAAGGTCAAAATGAAGTAACAAAAATCACTAAAATCCAACAAAACCGCAAAAATCAATGCTTTTTTTTTTCGCCTACTGTAATCAGCAGTCAGAATCAATTTTTGATAATTTTAGCATGGCCAAATAGGTTTTACAGACAGAAAAAGGGGAACAACACCTTTGCAAAGCTGAAAATGTAATAAAATGGCAAAACATGCAATAAAATGTCTAAAAATGCACCAGAATCACCAAAATTGCAGTATAATCACCAAAATAACATACAAAAGGTATTGCGCAGTGCAATTAGTGAATACGCTATTCGCAATGGCAATAAAACAGTTTTTTCAGCCAAAAAAAACAGACGATGCGATAAGGAAAAAAAAAAAAGACACAACAGTGCAAGTGTGTATGTGTGTGTACAACTGACCAATTGCATGTTGTGTGTGTGTGCAAGCGTGTGGGGGTGCTGTGAATGTGTGTGACCCCCCCTGATCCCCCAAAAATGTATGTGATTGTGTGTAAGTGTGAATGTAAGTGTGTAATGGGAAAATAAGTGTGTGTTTCTGTGTGTGGATGGGCACTAACCTGGGGGAAGCAGGTCCAGATCGTTGTGCAGGGCTGGAGGAAGGAAATGCTGCATCACCCAGGAAGATCCGTTGTGAGGGGGCGGAGCTTCGGCTCAGGAAGTGAAAGCAGCAGCAGGACACGCAGTGTGCACGTGTCTGCTGCTGCATTTGGGGCCCCTGGGCGATCGCGCCTCAGGGGCCACTCGTTCCCGGCCCCTGCTCGTTGCCTGGGGGCTGGGGAACGAAGAGGAACGGAGCAAGCGGCTTGAAAAGCCGCTCCTCCATTCCCTAACCCTGAAATGCTGCAGAATATACGTGCTGTGGCATTTCAAGTGCCACCCCCACAGAAGGTAGATTCTTCGTGGGGTGGCACTTAAAGGGTTAAATACTAATCAGCCTTATATTACAACATTTGTATTCTATGTGTACTGTATATTTTGAGTGGGTCCCTAAACTCAGTAAATGACAGCAGCACAGAGCATGTGCAGTGAATCAGCAGAAAAGAAGATGGAGAGCTACTGTAGCAACTTTGGAGGCACATCCCTGCTAAAGGATGCCTTGGGCTGGTACAAAAACTCAAAACATAGGGTAAGATTAAGGGTCTAATAGTAAATTTGAACTCAAGTTCGATTTCAAAATATCACACATTTGAATTTTAATCTCCCAATTGGAATGTAAATTTGAATGTGAGATTTATCAACCATGGAAACATTTCTATTTTGAATATTCATAACTTAAAACCTGCAGTGTTCATTTACAAGTCAATGGCAGAGGTTAGTTGAACCATTTGATTATGTTACATAGTTACATTGGGTTGATAAAAGTCCATCAAGTTCAACCCCTCCAAATGAAAACCCAGCATCCATACATACACCCATCCCTACTTTTAATTAAATTCTATATACCCATAACTACTGTATACTAACTATAGAGCTTAGTATCACAATAGCCTTTGATATTATGTCTGTCCAAAAAATCATCCAAGCCATTCTTAAAGGCATTAACTGAATCAGCCATCACAATATCACCCGGCAGTGTATTCCACAACCTCACTGTCCTGACTGTAAAGAACCCCCTACGTTGCTTCAAATGAAAGTTCTTTTCTTCTAGTCTAAAGGGGAGGCCTCTGGTACGGTGATCCACTTTATGGGTAAAAAGGTCCCCTGCAATTTGTCTATAATGTCCTCTAATGTGCTTGTAAAGTGTAATCATGTCCCCTCGCAAGTGCCTTTTTTCCAGAGAAAACAACCCCAACCTTGACAGTCTACCCTCATAATTTAAGTCTTCCGTCTCTCTAACCAATTTAGTTGCACGTCTCTGCACTCTCTCCAGCTCATTTATATCCCTCTTAAGGACTGGAGTCCAAAACTGAACTGCATACTCCAGATGAGGCCTTACCAGGGACCTATAAAGAGGCATAATTATGTTTTCATCCCTTGAGTTAATGCCCTTTTTTATGCAAGACAGAACTTTATTTGCTTTAGTAGCCACAGAATGACACTGCCCAGAATTAGACAACGTGTTATCTACAAAGACCCCTAGATCCTTCTCATTTAAGGAAACTCCCAACACACTGCCATTTAGTGTATAACTTGCATTTATATTATTTTTGCCAAAGTTCATAACCTTGCATTTATCAACATTGAACCTAATTTTCCAGTTTGCTGCCCAGTTTTCCAGTTTAGACAAATCACTCTGCAAAGTGGCAGCATCCTGCATGGAACCTATAGTTCTGCACAATTTAGTATCATCTGCAAAAATAGAAACAGTACTTTCAATGCCCACCTCCAGGTCATTAATAAACAAGTTGAAAAGCAAGGGACCTAGTACAGAGCCCTGCGGTACTCCACTAACAACACTGGTCCAATTAGAAAATGTTCCATTTACCACCACTCTTTGTAGTCTATCTTTTAGCCAGTTCTCTATCCAGGTACAAATACTATGTTCCAGGCCAAAATTCCTTAATTTAACCAGTAACCTTTTGTGTGGCACTGTATCAAATGCTTTAGCAAAGTCTAAGTAAATCACATCCACTGCCATCCCAGAATCGAGGTCTCTACTTACATTCGCATAAAAAGAAATTAAGTTAGTCTGGCAAGATCGATTACGCATAAAACCATGCTGGCACAAACTCATAGTATTATGATTTGCTATGAAGTCAGTATCTTATCCTTTATTAACCCTTCGAAAAGCTTTCTTACCACTGACGTCAGACTAACTGGCCTATAGTTTTGAGGATGAGAACGGGATCCTTTTTTAAATAGAGGCACCACGTTAGCAATTCGCCAGTTTCTCTGCACTATGCCAGATCTCAATGAATCCTGAAAAATTAAGTAAAGAGGTTTGGCAATCACAGAGCTAAGATCGCTAAGTACCCTGGGATGAATACCATCTGGCCCTGGACCTTTGTTAATCTTAACATGTTCTAGTCTCTTTTGAATTTCTTCATGTGTGAACCATGCATCATTTGTTGTATTACTAGAATTGGGACTGTTAAGAAGGAAACCTTCACTTACTGGTTCCTCATTTGTGTAGACAGATGAAAAATATGAGTTCAGAATCTGCGCTTTTATTTTGTTTTCATCAACCAGCTGACCCCCCTCTGATAGTAAGGGTCCCACCCCTTCCTGCTTCATTTTTTTACTATCAACATATTTAAAAAATAATTTTGGATTTTTTTTACTGCTTGCTGCAATATCCTTTTCTATAGCAATTTTAGCTTGCCTTATAGCTTCTTTGCATGATTTATTGGCCTCCTTGTACCTTATAAATGTTTCGGCTGTACCAGCTAACTTGAAAGCCTTAAAAGCACGTCTTTTCTTACCCACCTCAACACCAATGCTTCTATTGAACCAAAAAGGTTTTGCTTTGCAACGACGTTCCTTGCTTACAAGTGGAATATACTGACAAGTATATTTATTAAGCAGCATTTTAAAGACTTCCCATTTTTGTTCTGTGTTTAACCCTGTGAAAAGCATTTCCCACTTAATATGTTGCAGAGATGCCCTTATACTGTCAAAGTTCGCACGTCTGAAATTTAGTGTTTTAGTTACTCCCTTATAGAATTGCTTCTGCAACAGAATCTCAAAGGAGACCATGTTATGATCACTATTCCCTAAATGCTCACCCACACAAATGTTAGAGATGAGTTCAGTATTGTTAGTTATTACAAAGTCCAAAAGAGAGTTATTCCTAGTAGGTTCTTGAACGAGCTGAAATAAAAAGTTGTCATTCAGCATATTTACAAACCTACTAGCTTTTTCTGTCTTAGCAACTCCATTACCCCAGTCAATGTCTGGATAATTGAAGTCACCCATAGCAACAACTTGACCCAGCTGTGAAGCTGCTTGTATCTGCAAGAGTAGCTGGGCTTCATACTCGACACTTATACAAGGTGGTTTATAGCATACACCAATGATAATTCTTTTTGTTAATTGCCTTCTTGACATTCAAGTTTTTTTCGGAGGGAAGACTTGATTCTAATTCGATTAAAATATTCAGGGCGGGACTATTCCATTGAATATTAGACGTTCAAATTTTTCTTAAATTACCTCCCATTTGAGTTGTGTTAGTAAAAAGAAATTAACATAAATTCAAAATTCAACCTTTCATGAATCTGCCTACTAGCGTACAACATTTCTTTTTCAGTTAAGATTCTCCTTTAACATATACAAGTAATATACAGATGAGTAGAATTATAGTTATGGGATCCATTAAACCCATTTTCCAGAAAGTTCTGAATTACGGAATGGTCATCTCACATAGATTCCATTTTATCCAAGTAATCCAAATTTTTAAAAATTATTTCCTTTTTCTCTGTAATAATAAAACAATACCTTGTATTTTATCCAAACTAAGATATAATTAATCATTATTGGAAGCAAAACCATTGGGTTTATTTAATGTATACATGATTTTATAATTTATTAAAGTTATGAATATCCAAATTACAGAAAGCTCCCTTATTCAGAAAACCCAAGGCCCCAAGCATTTTGGATAACACGCCCAATACCTGTACCAGAAATTAAGCAGTATACAGGAATTACAATAGAGTGTATAGCAGTATACAGATGAGTAGAATTACCAGAAATTAAGCAGTATACAGTAGTTGAAATAGAGTTATCTATATAGCAGTATACAGATGACTAGAATTACCAGAAAATAAGCAGTATACAGGAGTTGCAATAGAGTGGTGTATATAGCAGTATGCATATGAGTAGAATTACCAGAAATTAAACAGTATACAGGAGTTGCAATAGGGTGGTATATTTAGCAGTATACTGATGAGTAGAATTACCAGAAATTAAGCAGTATAAAGTAGTTGCACAGAGTGGTGTATATAGCAGTATACAGACGAGTAGAATTATCAGAAATTAAGCAGTATACAGGAATTGCAAAAGAGTGATGGATATAGCAGTATACAGATGAGTAGAATTACCTGTAAGAGTGGGAAGAATTGAAACTGGCTGCAGAAGGGTACCGCTGATTTTGTGATTATGTTTGTAACCTTAATACACAATGTATGGAAGACTTTCTCTTAACCCTTTAAGTGCCACCCCACGTAGATTCTACGTTCTGCAGCATTTCAGGGTTAGGGAACGGAGGAGCGATTGCTCCGTTCCTCTTCGTTCCTCAGCCCCCAGGCAACGAGCAGGGGCCGGGAACGAGTGGCCCCTGAGGCGCGATCGCTCAGGGGCCCCAAATGCAACAGCAGACACGTGCAAACTGCGTGTCCTGCTGCTGCTTTCACTTCGTGAGTCAAAGCTCCGCCCCCTCACAACGGATCTTCCTGGGTGATGCAGCATTTTCTTCCTCCAGCCCTGCAGAACGATCTGGACCTGCTTCCCCCAGGTTAGTGCCCATCCACACACAGAAACACACACAAACACACACTTATATTCCCATTACACACTTACATTCACACTTACACACAATCACATACATTTTTGGGGGATCAGGGGGGTCACACACATTCACAGCACCCCCCACACGCTTGCACACACATACAACATGCAATTCGTCAGTTGTACACACACACATACACACTTACACTGTCTTTTTTCTTTTTTTCTTTTCGCATCGTCTGTTTTTTTTGCCTTAAAAAACTGTTTTATTGCCATTGCGAATAGCGCATTCGCTAATTGCACTGCGCAATACCTTTTGTATGTTATTTTGGTGATTATTCTGCAATTTTGGTGATTTTGGTGCATTTTTAGACATTTTATTGCATGTTTTGCCATTGTATTACATTTTCAGCTTTGCAAAGGCGTTGTTCCCCTTTTTCTGTCTGTAAAACCTATTTGGCCATGCTAAAATAATCAAAAATTGATTCTGACTGCTGATTACAGTAGGCGGAGAGAAAAAAAGCATTGATTTTTGCAGTTTTGTTGGATTTTAGTGATTTTTGTTACTTCGTGTTGACCTTGGAAATTTTGTCTGCTACAGATGAAGCCACTTGGATTTGTGAGTTAAATGCGTCATGACTCAGAGTTAATTGAAGAAACTGTGTTATCTAAAGTTATCTTAACTCATTTAATGCATTTAACCTTTTCATTAGCATACCAAAGCACCATTGTTCACAATGGTGAATGCTTTAATTAGATGGGATGTTGTGACACAGTTTTCTGTGTTAAATGAGATAAATGGGATATCTGTGTTTAGTTATTCTGTGTCAAACAGACAAACCAAAGTGGCTGCATCTGTATATAACCATTTGGAGGTCTCTGTGTACAAAATAGTTTGGTAAATCTTTTCATATCAGGCATCAAACTGTTCAGTACACCCCTGGCGTTCATATTTAGGATGACATTTGCTGGTACGTTACAAAATGTGGGGTATATAATGGGGTAAAATGCAAGCTTTGTGACTATTTTCAGAATTTCTATAAAAAGCGTTATGTTTAGCATTGCTTTGCAGTTTGGTAGTTTGCAGTAGAAAATTGTAATTACCTGCTTTAGATTCGTCTGAATGTGTACTTTCAGAAAATATATGGGTTTCTAGGGTCTCCATACTGTTAGGGGGTTTTATGGTGCATAATGCACATACCAGGTGTTGTATTGTAGCAGTCAGAGTGTCATATGTGAAAATTCATATGTACTATTTTCATTTGGGCACCTCTGTATGCCACCTAGTTTGGTAAATCTTTTCATATCAGGCATCAAACTGTTCAGTACACCCCTGGTGTTCATATTTAGGATGACTTTTGTTGGTATGTTACAAAATGTGGGGTAAGATAATGGGGTGAAATTTTGGGGCCTCTAAATGCCAGATTCTTTGGTAAACCTATGAACAATGGCCACCAAACTGTTTTAGGGTGCTTTTTCTTGGTACGTAATGATACATGGGTGATATGGTGCTGGGAATTTGAAGCTTTGAGGCAATTTTTAGATATTTCACCAAAACGGACAATTTTGGGAAGGCCTTGGCCTTGCGACTCAGTAGTTTGGAGCAGAAAGGCATGGGTACCTATTTTAGATTCGGTAGAATGTGTCCTTTCCAAAAATATATGGTTTTGGGGGATAAACATATATTTCTGTGTTTTTACCCCACAAAAAATGCAGTCAATGTGTTGATTTTTCATTAGCTGAGGCAATTTTCAAATATTTCACCAAAACCGAAATTTTGGGAAGGCCTTGCGACTCAGTAGTTTGGAGCAGAAAGGCATGGGTACCCATTTTGGATTTGGTAGAATATGTCCTTTCCAAAAATATATGGTTTTGTGGGGTAAACGTATATTTCGGTGTTTTTACCCCACAAAAAATGCAGTCAATGTGTTGATTTTTCATTAGCTGAAGTTACCCACAGGACTATTTGTATGCACTAACTTCATTTTGGGGCCTCTAAATGCCAGATACTTTGGTAAACCTATGAACAATGGCCACCAAACTGTTTGGAGGAACCCTGGCAATCATATTTAGGGTGTTTTGTCTTGATACGTAATAATACATGGGTGATATGGTGCTGGGAAGTTGAAGCTTTGAGGCAATTGAGCCTTGCGACTCAGTAGTTTGGAGCAGAAAGGCATGGGTACCCATTTTAGATTTGCTTGAATGTGTACTTTCCAAAAATATATGGTTTTGGGGGGTAAACGTATATTTCTGTGTTCTTACCCCACAAAAAATGCAGTCAATGTGTTGATTTTTCAGTAGCTGAAGTAAAATCCTGGACAATTTGGATGTGCTAACTTCATATTGGGGTCTCTAAATGCCAGGTACTTTGTTAATCCTATGCACAATGGGGATCAAACTGTTCAGTGGACCCCTGGCAATCATATTCAGGGTGCTTGGTATCTAATATAGTGTGTGATATGCGGAGCAGCAAAATAAAACCTTTGAAGTTATTTTTCAAAATTTTGATAAATTTTGATAAAAAAACGCTACGTTTAGACAAGCTTTGATGTTGGGTAGTTAGGAGTAGAGAGACACAGTTACCCATTTTGGAATCAGCAGAATGTGTACTTTCCAAAAATATATGGTTTTCTGGGGTAAACATACTGTTTTAGGATTTTGTGGCCTTGGAATCAAAAGTATGTAGTTTTCTGCCTTCTGCTTTCAAAATTCGGTAATATACTGTCGGGAGTTTTTACTGTACAGATGTTCTTAATCTGCCTAAAACTATACATATTTGGTATTGGCACGTTCGAGAGACATGAGGCTTTCCAAATCAGTTGGATTTTCATGCGTAAAATGAAATATTTTTCAGGTATAAGTTCATATATGGTGAAAAATATAAATTTTTCATTTTTTTTTGTATTTAGCACTATAAATCTTTTTGCAGAGGTGGAAATACATGAAAACTCAGGCAGATTTAGAAAGCTCAGTTTCTCCCGAAAAAAAACAATGTATAGTTTTCCTAGGTGAACTATAGGTTTCCCCTCAGAAAATGCCCCTAAATTGAGAGAGCACAGAATGTTTCAAAAACGTCTGGCATTTCGCGTAACCAAAATGGTCAATTCTGCTGGCACTTAAAGGGTTAAACAGTTGTAGTTTATTGCTGTGACAACTTCATAACAGCTAGATAGTGGCACAACCTTTTCTCCTCACCTCTCCCTGACAAAGACTGCTGTCCCTTCCTCTATCACTGCCAGAATAGCCACCCATTTCCTGTTCATGTTCTCTTTTATTCCCTTTTCATTACAAACAATCTCACACTTCACAGTTTAACTTATGACTCACTGCCTCCCATTGGCCAAACTAATTATATATTATCCATTACTAAACAATTCATATTTCACCCCCCTTACATGTTGGATGGATTGATCACCTTTTGAGCAGATAGAGATGTTTCCATGTTGGGTAAGAAACATGGCTATGTGTCTGAGGACTGCATGTGTATATATAAATAACAGCTGGTGTACAAATACGGCAATTGTTCTGGTACATTGTTCTGAACTTATAATATCTGTAGCAATTAGATTTAGATTTTTCTACGTTCCAAGGGCATTTTCTGCTGTGATTGTCATTGTTGTGTATATCCCTCCAAGCAGTGGCATAAGTACTAAAGTTAGAGGATCCCTGAATACAACCAAAAGTTTTTTAAACAGCATATCTAGATATATTACAACCATTTTTTTTCCTCAAGCAATTAGAGTTCATAGTTCACTATTATAGCAGATTTGTTAAAATGTCAAAAAAAGGTTTGAGTAAACTGCAATTTTAAAAAGGAATTTTGTTTGTATTTATATAAATGTTGTATTTGCACAAAAAACACACTGAATATCACCCCCCTCTCTTCACCCCTCCCCAGCAGCACAACAATGGGAAGGTAACCAGATAACAGCTCCCTGGTAGATATAAGAACAGCACTCAATATTAAAAACCCACTTTGACTCCTTCAGTTACATTGTAGTTTATGCAAAAGCCGGTCAGAAAACAGTTCCATATTGCAGCACTGGCTCTTTCTGAAAGCATATGACAAGGCAAAATGACTTGAGATGGTTGCCTACACACAAATATTACAACTCAAAAAAATACACTTATTGGATTAGGAATGACATTGTATATGGTATAGTGAATTATTTGCAGTTTAAACAGGGTAATTTAGGAATAAAAACTACACCATAAAAATCATGACAGAATTTCTTTAATTTTCTTAAAAAAGTTTGGGAGCAATACAAGCATAACAAGTTCCTAGGTGGTACCTAATAAGTAATAGATTATTTTGTAACCCCTATGTGGACTGGAGCCTACAGGAGGCTCTGTTAAGCAGTTTTTTTATGCAATCAAAAGTTGTCCCCAAACCAGGAATAATATTAATTTTATAAGTACCTGCTTTGAGGACACTGGGAGCAACATCAAAGGGCTTGGTGAGCAACATGTTGTGAGTTCCATAGTGCAGAACTGGCTCTTTCTGAAAGCACATGGCCTGGCAAAATGACCTGAGATGGCTGCCTGCACACCAATATTACAACTAAAAAAATATACTTGGGTTAGAAATTAAATTTTACATGGTAGAGTGAATTATTTGCAGGAAACAGTGTAATCTAGAAATAAAAACTACACCATAAAAATCACGACAGAATCCTTTTAAATATGTTGCATTCTTCTAATACAACAGAGGTATACATTTCAAGATCATTGAATGGTGCCACTTGTATGAGATATTACTCTTAGGAAGCTTTAGTAGCCTTTGAAGTTACTTGAGTCTCAAGATTTTTAAAGTTAACGCTACTGCCCATATTTGTGTTTGTTTTAGGGTCTGTGGTTAGGACCAATGACCTGCTGTTCTAATTGACATAAAGCAAAACTGTTCTATATGCAAGATACATTGTACATATAGAAATCAATTTACATATCATATGTTTTCTCCAGCAGCCACATCCTAACCCATAAAACCTGCAGTGTGCAAGACTGCCTCATTAACTCATACGTCTTATTCAAAACAGGTTAGCAACAGCTATAACCTTACATGTCAAGGTCAGCTAACTTTTAATTACAGTATGTGTAGCCACAGCATTATGTGGGCAGCCTCCAACATCAATCACTACACAGAAGTTGCCCACTTTTGGCTAGAGAAGGAGAGCTTCTACTGGCAGTCAATTTTTTGGAGTAAAAGTCAATTTAAAAAAAGAGCTATATTTAACACATTTATAAAGTACAAAAATATTCTGCAGTCTTGAACAATAGGTTGCATACATCAAACATATAAATTAAATACAAAAATTAAAAGATGCAAGAGGTAAAAAAGGGCCCTCCTCAATACGGTTCACAATCTTAACACCACAGTTACTATACAATTAGCTTTTAGTTGTCCTAATATATCTTTAATGTGTGTGTAGATATTATACACCCCTTTCATGCATGTTGCGACCCATGGTTTTACAGGGCTAGTATAATTTAAAGACATTCCACAACTGTCCTCTGTACTAAATATAGTTGTTGCTCTGTATTTACCAACAACAACAACATTTTTTATAGAATACAAATCATTTTTACAGCAATAATTTTCTTTTACAACTTTGTGTGTATTGTGAGCAAATCAGATAAACAGATAGTTCTTTAGCAAGTTTGCTGTTCCAGTAGTTAAAAGTTGTTTTGTTAAAATGTTATGTTTAATGCTTATGCTTAACCATTATTATGCTGCTACTTAGTGACCAAAGCTATACTGCAGGCTCTGTATTTCCTTGTTTGTAAATCCTCCTCCTATTCCTTCCTCATGTGTGATATCAGTTCCTTCCATCATCCTTTTTGTTACTGCCTTCCATGAGTGATGAGCTACAGCTCAGAGGTTAGGAAAGAAATATTATTTTTCAGCTATCTGGCAAAGATTGCCCTCAGTGGTTGTTACAGCTCCATACAGGCCCAGTAGGGAGGTCTCATGGGAAAATCAGTCATTATCACAGCATTTGGAGTAAGAATAGCAAGATAAGGTCCATTTAGTACTCACATTTCAAGACACTGTGAGCAAACAGGTGCATGAATTGATTAAAACTAAGCAAAACCCGTTCCACAATTGGGCTCTACCTAATACATTGGGTAGTTTCCCCTCTCTTATACTGGTACCCTACTGGGATTTCTGGCTGAACACAAAAGTACAATTCCACAGAGTCACAGTACGTTAACAGAGTCTTTTTTTTTTTCTTTGGAAAAATCAGCAATACTCCAAGCTGTTTCACCAAGATCCTGGGTCTCAGCCCTCTCAGCATGTGGCTCTATCTAACTCTGGGACACCCACTCATCACCACTGTACATATGGAAGTAAGAGATCAACCTAGGGGGGAACCACAGTATGTATAATTTTATTTTACACTAACTTTATAAAGTGCTACTAGAATATGTAACACTGTGCAGATATATATTTATACATAGTTATCATATCCCCCTTAAGCTTCTCTTCTTCATCGGGAACAACCCCAACTTGGCCAATCTTTCTTCGTAGCTGAAATTTTCCACACCTTTTACCACCTTAGTTGCCCTTCTCTGGGCCTATCTAATGTCCCATTTGAGTTATGGAGACCAAAAGGGCACAGCATATTCTAGATGGGGCATTACCAGTGCTCTGTACAGTGGAAGAATAACCCCTCTTCCCACAAATCTATGCCCCTTTTAATACAGCTGAAGATCTTGTGTGCCCTTGAAGCTGCTGACTGGCATTGCTTGCTACAGTCTAGATTATCTACAAGGACTCCAAGGTCCTTTTAAATTATGGATTTGCCTAGTGCAGTCCCATTAAAGGTATAAGTGGCTTTCATATTTTTACATCCCAGGTGCATGAGTTTACATTTATCAACATTGAATCTCATCTGCCACTTGGCTGCCCAGATTGCCAATTTGTCAAGATCCTGCTGCAAGGATGTTGCATCTTGGATGGAATTAATTGGGCTGCACAATTTTGTGCCCTAAGGGACCCCATTAAGAACCTTACTCCAAGTGCTGACTGGCATTGCTTGCTACAGAAACAAACCAAAAATTGGGAGCATGTCGGTAGCTGAATCTTAAAATCTTCATTTGTTAGAAATCATTAAAAACATCGATGACAGTGACATGTACCCCTATGCTTGACGCGTATCGTGGCATCTCGCCACTTCCTCAGAAGCATAAGGTATGCTAAACCCCACACCAGTTAATATAGCACCCATAAAAACGCCCATAAAAACATTGACCCCAAATAGGATTTGTACATAGATAAATTAACACCAAAAATACATTATGAATCACATACACCCATCACAACATACAATGAGGAAATCCTGCACAGTTATGGAGTGTTACAAATTGCTACTATAAAAAAGAGTTTAGTATACAATGTTTGTTAATAATTACATAATACTTACAAAATTCCATTATCTCAATGTAGCAAATTAAAGCTATATGACATATTCTTATATGGGGTTATTTTCAACTGATAGCGTGCAATAAATATTACATATTACGATCCCAAATATAAAAGATATATGTATATATTATAAAAGTATAAACACACTAAAGAATACACTAATTACAAAAACAAGCCAGTTCCCACTCTCTATTGAGCCCTCCATAATTTTCAGTGGTTTTCAACTGGTAAATCCAGAAAGCCTCAAGGCGACATAATTTTTGATCTAAATCGCCCTTCCTCATATCTTTTTGGGGTCTATCTATAATTTGGAAACTTACACATGGTGCACCCTGATGCTTATCAATCAAATGCTTCGCTATAGCTGATTTAGTATCCAAGCGTTCCACAGCTGACATATGTTCTGACACCTGAGTACTGGCTGTCCTGATTATGGGTTATGGGTTATGGGTTTGCGAAAGAGGGTGGTTGTAATCCTATCCCCTTGTGTCTGAAAAATGATATCCAGGAACAGGATATCTGAGACATGCGTCTCATAGGTGAATTATAAACATTTGACCGTATGGTTGCAATAATCGATGAAGGATGACAAGGAAACTTCATCCCCTTCCCATACTCCTATACAGTCATGGATATATCTGTAGAAACATATGATCTGATGTTTAAAGGGGTTCTGATCACCAAAAATGAAGGGTCTCTCCCACCAACCCATAACCAAATTGGCATAGGTTGGTGCGAAAGATGCCCCCATTGCGACACCACGCAGTTGCAAGTAGAACTGCCCATTGAACAGAAAATAGTTTGAATGCAGCAGGAAATCTATCCCCTCCATAATAAACTCGTTCTGTATCTGGGGAAACAAATTTGTAGTTGCCAACCAAAATTTAATTGAATTAAGGCCCAAATCGTGATCTATAGAGGAATATAATGACATTACGTCCATGGAAAACCACCTATATGTTCCTTCCACCTTAGGCCAGAGATTTTATTATACACATGGTGGTATCCCTCAAATAGGTGGGGAGTGCGAAAACCAAAGGTAACAATAGGTTATCCACATATTTAGAAAAATTCTCGGTTAGAGAACCGATACTAGCCACTATGGGGCGCCCCTTCACATTAGTTAAAGATTTATGGACTTTGGGAAGTACATGAAAAATAGGTATAACTGGATTTTCACACTGTATGTAATCAAATTCTCTCTTGGTTATAATGCCCATATTCAATGCAGATGACAAAAGAGTACGCATTTTATTTTGAAAAATTATGGTAGGATCCGTATCCAAAGATCTATAGGTTTCCTTGTCTGATAGTTGACGCATAATTTCTGACTCATAGGCTAGGGCATCCAAGACAACAACAGACCCGCCCTTATCTACATTTTTTACTACAATATTTTTGTTATCGGCCAAAGTTTTTAGGGCCTTATACTCACCTGTATCTAGGTTATTGCATTTAGGGAACTTCGTCTGTTGCTGTCTCAAACCCACAGTTTCTATATCGTGTTGTACCAATTTTTGAAAAAGATCTATAATATTATTTTTTGACTGTATTGGGTAAAACTTGGAACGTTTCCTAAGGTCAGTATGCGTAATGGGGACGTTCAGGGACACAGGCAGCATTCTCCCTCAGTAAATCCTCTAAATTGACTAAAGCACATTCGTCAGTGAAATTGAAATTAAAATTCGAACCAGCAGAATTTGCTGCCTGTGTCTCTACACTACTAGTACCACTTTCCATGCAATTTAAATTATTAACCACACTATTTAAATTCGTTGCTTCGGTAGTAATCTCAGCACATGACTCTTCACATTCCCCAATATTAGCGGCAAAATCTCTCTTTAGGGTCAGCATTCTGACAAATTTATTAAGGTCTATTAGCATGGTAAAAGTATCAATAACATTGTCATTAGCGTGATTAAAGATATTAAACAAAAATTGAAAGGCAGACGGCACTATCCGGCTAACCTATGACTAAGGGATAACTCCCGAAACGCGTTAGGTCTTTCCAGCAGGAACTCCAATAAACCCCATTTCCAGAAGTGCCGTCTGACTTTCGATTTTTGTTGAGTGTACAGTGGGGACACTGTTTGATTGAGCACCTGTCCTGAGGGGAGAGCGGTGAGCTGTTTGCGGTCCTTTTTTTGCTCTTTTGTCTACTGATTAAAGATATTACCCGAGTCTTGCAAGTCTGGAGTAGCCTGTCCATGGACAGGATCAGGCCCGATGTATCTGGTAACATGTGATTTCCAAACCCGTCATTCACCATCGGTGTTTCTTGTTGCGGTTTCCTCCTCCACCTGTATGGAAACCCGGTGTTGCTCCTGCGCCCCCCCCCTCCTTGTGGATTTTTGGAGCTGCGGGTGTTGATCGGATCCCGTTGCGTGTAGCCTTTGTTCTTGTATCTCTCTCCTGGATATCCCCGGTCCCTGTAGTCCTCCGGCTCGCTCTCTGACGCCTCCGGTTCTGAAGCTAAAAAAGAAAGCGAGGAGACCAGAGACATTGGTCTTAGATGCGATGTTCCATCCTGTCTATCAGCAAACTGCACGGACCTATCCGTCTTTAAAATTGAGCGTGTATTATCGCCATATCCTCCCATGCTGGTTTGTTCACCGCTGTCGTGTCTGTATTGGCGTTTACCTCGTTTCTCAAATCTCCTCACATACACGGAATGGTTATCGTAATCTCTTTTATCTCTTTGGAACTTTTCTTTTTTGAGATTTTTAATGTTGGATTCGTATTTGTTAAGTTGTTCTTTGATATACGCCCAATCTGGAAGATCCATAACTATGTCTGCAGAATCAGACACAACTTTGTTCAGGTATGCAATTTCCTTCTGTGTGGCAATTAACTCGCTCTTGTCTCTCTCCAAGATCATTCGCATGAGACTCATTGAGCAGCTTTAATTTGCTACATTGAGATAATGGAATTTTGTAAGTATTATGTAATTATTAACAAACATTGTATACTAAACTCTTTTTTATAGTAGCAATTGGTAACACTCCATAACTGTGCAGGATTTCCTCATTGTATGTTGTGATGGGTGTATGTGATTCATAATGTATTTTTGGTGTTAATTTATCTATGTACAAATCCTATTTGGGGTTAATGTTTTTATGGGCGTTTTTATGGGTGTGTCTGTTTGGTGAGGTGCTATATTAACTGGTGTGGGGGTTAGCATACCTTATGCTTCTGAGGAAGTGGCGAGACGCCACGAAACGCGTCAAGCATAGGGGTACATGTCACTGTCATCGATGTTTTTAATGATTTCTAATAAATGAAGATTATAAGATTCAGCTACCGACATGCTCCGCAATTTTTGGTTTGTTTCTACATGATATTGGCCTGGACCGGGGGCTCTCTGCGTGCAAGCACACAGGTTTGCTGAATCTACACGTGCAGGTGAGAGAGGGGGAGTGCTCCCATTTATCTTTCTATTGCTTGCTACAGTCAAGATTATCTACAAGGACTCCAAGGTCCTTTTACATTATGGATTTGCCCATTAAAGGTATAAGTGGCTTCCATATTTTTACATCCCAGGTGCATGAGTTTACATTTATCAACATTGAATCTCATCTGCCACTTGGCTGCCCAGATTGCCAATTTATCAAGATCCTGCTGCAAGGATGTTGCATCATGGATGGAATTAATTGGGCTGCAGAATTTTGTGCCCTAAGGGACCCCATTAAGAACCTTACTCCAAGTAGAGAATGTACCATTAACAACCACCCTCTGCAACCAATCCTGCAGCCAGTTTCCTATCTTCATGCAAATGACTTAATTAAGCCCAACAGACCTTATTTTAGAAAGCAGTTGTTTGTGGGGCACTGTATAAAACTCTTTAGCAAAATCTAAATAGATCACATCTACTGCTTCCCCGCTGTCCAGCATCTTATTTACCTCATCATAAAAAGCAATCAAATTTGTCTGACATGACCTATCTTTCATAAAGCCAAGCTGACTGACCTTAACCTCTGTTGCAATGTGCTCCTCATTTCCAATCTTTGCTTTCCAGATTGCTGTTTTACAACATTAAATACAGCTTCTGTCCCCACAGACTTGTAGCCTTTCTCTTCATTCCTATTAACTTCTTTACTTCTATATTAAGCCACATAGGGTGGTTCTTAGAGCTTTAATATCATTTTAAATGACAACCATTTCTGTTCTGTGTTTTTAGCAGTAAAGATAATGTCCCAATCAATGCTTAGATGAGCAGCCCTTAAAGGAGAAGGAAAGGCAAATTATAAATAAGCCTCTAATCAAAGGCTATTGGCAAAGAAACTTACTCATTCCTTTAAAAATTTTCTGCAGGCTATGTTGTTGAAGAAGTAGCGCTGTTAGTCAGACTGCAGCCGTGGATTTGGGTGACGTCACTCTGTACGCTGGGTGCCTGTGTCCTGCTGCCAGAGGCAGCCTTGATGCGCATTCAGTTAATTTTCAAGTTAATGTGCATGCACTGTGGGCGCTTCCTTGGTTACAATCTGGATGACGCGCGTGCTAATTAACATATGCGATCATCATTATTGACCCTGAAGGTCACGCCCCCTGCCCAATCAAAATCTTAGCGTCTGGTTACTGTAGAGACGCTCGATCTTTTCTTTCCATTTATTACAGCAGTCTACAACAAGCACATGAGGTGCGCTGCGAGGGGACATTAACTTATTTTATAAAAGGTAATGATAAGGCACGCAAGCTATCATAAATTTTAAGCTGCATTTAATATTTATATAAGACATGTTGCCATTTTACACAGAAAGCAAAATTATTCAAGGGTAACTAAAACTACATACACACACACACATATATAGATATATATATATATATATAATATATATATATATATATATATATATATATATATATATATATATATATATATATATATATATATATATATATATATATATATATATATATAGATGGCTATTTTGCTGATCAGCAATTTGCTGATTATAAATTCAGTTGTAGTCATTACCTGCATTTTATATTACTGGGGGATGTGAATATTGAATAAATAAAGGCAAAAATATTTTTAAAATTTTTATATTAAATATATTTATTTCAATGTAAATATTAAATTATACTACACATAATGAATATATATTTCCATTTTAACAATACTGGTTTTTTTTTTGGTGTATTTTATAAAATTTATTTAATATCACAGCCATCCAACAGCAATTTATCCTAACTTGTCTATACTATCCGTGAGTCAGATGTTTATTCAGGCACTTGAGTACTGTTTGTTCAGCTTAGACTGTGCCTTTATTCTCTGGATTCACCATGGTATCCTTTAGGCTTTTGATTAGTTTGTCTATTTAACCCTTTTGAATCTGTCTAGTGGCTACTCCAATTAGTCTATTTTAACAACAGACTAAAGCTGGCCTATGACGCAAAGATCCGACGAATCAACATTCGATCGGACTTTCCCATCTCCCGACCCTCCACTAACCATTCAGATCAAAGTCTTATCATTCAGATCAAATAAAGTAGTAGAAGAACAGATCAGCCAATGTTCTACCTCTGACAGCAATCGTACGAGTTATGTCTGATAAAGCTAGTTACAGTCTCCCACTGAAAATTGTACGATCGGCAATACATGCAGAGATATTATCGGTAGGCGACAGAAATTTTCTAACCTGTCCATCCAAACGTCCGATCTCCGCCAGGTGAAAAATGTCGGGACTCTCCACACATGGTCCGAAAATAGTACGAATCCACGATTCGTACGATCAGATTGTTGCATCTATGGCCAGCTATGGCATGGATTGTGCATTTTATCCATTGTCATTTTGAACACATATTTGCAGCTATAATTAATACTAAGGCTTTTTATCTTTGTATGTTAATACTTTTTGTCTTTGATATTCAGGCTCTTAGTAATGTCAATAGAGCTTGTTGGACTGATCCTGTTATTAAGAAAATAGAAACTGGTAGGGTTTTCTATAGTCTGTCTATTCAATGCTTTTAATCCCATCTAGAGGCAAATCTAGTTAGTCTATTGTACCCTGATTCTATTCATCATTTATGAATGGTATCTTTTCTGAAATTTAAAGGGATGCTGTTATGGAAAAACATGTTTTTTTAATAAAGCATTAATTAACAGTGCTACTCCAGAAGACTTCTGCATTGAAATACATTTCTGAAAATAGCAAAGAAACTTTTTTATATTCCATTTTGAAATCTAACATGGCGTCATGGTCATGTGACTTGTGACAGCACTTTAGAAAGGAACTGCTTTCTTAGCGACTTTTGTTTTTCATGTTCAATGTAACTAAACATTGGGTTTAGTTTTTATTATTGAGTGCTGATCTTAGATCTACCGGGCAGCTGTTACCTTGTGTTAGGGAGCTGCTATCTGGTTACCTTCCCATTGTTCCCATTGTCCATTGTAAGTCAAACATTTATTATTCCCTGTCATAAAAGCAGAGCTTCCTTTGAATATTTTTTATTAATAATTATGTTTTTTTAAATATCTTTCAATCAGATAATATGCCATGGGGCCAATTTCTAATAGTATTGAGAATGACATCCTGTTTTGTTTATATTACAGTAAATCAACATCATGCCTAAATGTATAGTCATCGGATGCCCTCATCGTAGTGGTCAGAAATTATTGTATCCCGATGTTGTGCTCCATCCTTTCCTGAAAAATATTGAAAGGATCAAAAATTGGCTTTTGCAAACTGGACAGCACGGTGATGATCTGGAACCACTTTCCCATAAAATTCTTCTAGGCTGGAAAACTTCAAACTTTAGGATGTGTTCTCGGCATTTTACGGAAGATTCATACACACAAAGTGGCTCAAAAACCATTTCGAAAAATAATGCAGTTTCGACCATTTTTCAAAATGTAAATGTTCCTGTAACTGCTGTCATTACAGTAGCACCCACTCCGTCTACAATTCCTTCAGCCAAAAGAAGAAGAGTGGAAGATCAACAGACGACAACCTCTTCTACAATAATAAAAGTAGTGTCCCGACTTTCTACTATAGCAACACAGACTGATCCAAATATTAACGCCTCTTGCATGGCATGCACAATCTGCAGGGCCGGATTTACATAGCAGGCGCCCCTAGGCCCACTGCCATACGTCGCCCCTGTCCCTTTCCTTTATTCATGCAAATTTTCATCATTGGGACTATAGTAATGGGGATTGGCGCACAGGAAATTTAAAAAACTGTTGTATCTCCAGTGGATCTTTACCCAGTGTGTTTCTCCACTCCATTGAAAACCATTGTCAAGACGACTGATCTTCTTTCACCCATCCAATCATCAGTAACACAAAGCGAGTTCCTGTCACCAGCTAGAGCAGAAACGACTAGCAACATTGCTGATTCATTTGTTCAGTCTTCACCCTCTGTTGTTGAACCGAAAGATTCTACGTTCGACATTGAACAACTTTCATCAGATGGTACCAGCAGTGGAAATGACACAATAAAACTGTCTGAAGAACAAACACCTTCATCAGACAAGATCGAATCAAAAAAGAAATTTATTGTTTATGACAACAAATTGGACGACTTGTTCAAACGTATTCTTTGTCAACACAATGTAGATCCTCCATGCCAGGCACCCATAGTAGATATACAAAAAACCGAAGATGGTAGTATGTTGAATGTCAAATTATGCTGTTTAGATGGTCACAATTCTCTGGTGTGGAACTCTCAGCCAGTCTTTGGAAAGACAGCAGTAGGAAATGTTGAAATTGCAGGGTCTGTAATTCTTTCGGGATCAACGTATCAAAAAATCAAAGATATTTTCACATTACTTAATATTCCTTTCATCTTCCACACAACTTTTTACAAATATCAAAAGAACTATGTGTTCCCTGCAATTGATCATCAGTGGAAGAAAGAAAAAGAGGATCTTAAGAAAACAGTATTATGTAAGCCTGTGGTATTGGCTGGAGATGGCCAATTCGATAGCCCTGGATATTTGGCCAAATACTGTATATACACAATGATGGATGTTATTTCCAAAAAAATCATATATTTCCACATAGAACAACTTAGTTTTGGAAATACATCTGCACAAATGGAGTGTGCAGGATTGGATAAATGTCTAAATGCTCTTATCAAAAAAGAAAAAGTGGGGGGCGTGGCGTCATGAGGAGCTGAGAGGACGTGTTTGCGGATAGCTCCAAGTCTGCACTTTGATTTATCGCTATTAGCAGTCTGCTAACAGCGCACATGATGGGCAAAAGCACTAAGAAACAACCACGGACTACCCCAGCAAACATTTCACACATATATCAATTCAAAAATCGGGAGTCCATATAGTTATTTAGCCAGGCCGAAGGGACCCGCCCCAGTTCCCAAGGCAATCAACTGCAGAAAAGTTTATATCAAAAACGATATAAGTCCCAAGGCCTCTTAAAGTAAAAACAAATTAATTTATTGATGTTCACATTAAAAGAGTATCTTGTACATACCACCCCACATATATCCCACCTTACGCATTTCGCACCCTCAGGCGCTTAGTCATAGGTGTATCTGTCAGTAAGGGGTCGAGTACAGAATTTAAACCCAAATCATCCCGCCCCTTTGTTGTTTAAAACCAATCAAGGGTCACAAGCAATTATCCCTGCTTCGTATTTGTTAACCCATAGTGCTTATACAGGGTGTATGTATCATTTCAGTTATATAGTAGTTTAAAGTTATACATTGTATTCAAATTATTCACTAACAACACAGTCCATAAAATTAGTTATTGCACAACATTATATTTAAACAGTATATATTCGTTTAGTTTACAAACCAATTAGTTAATCTCTAACCTTGCAAATACTCCATTACTACCCAGATTATATCGAATGTGTACACTGTCACCATTATCCCTGCAATCCATTAATAGTATTATATAATAAGTATATTCCTTTATCATTTTAGACATTCAGGTGTAGCATGTCACGTCAAATTCATAGTTAAGTCCTAATGGCAACCGCGTTCCTAAATGAAAAATCCAGTAAACTTCTCTCCTTTCCAATAGTTTCTGATGGTTCCTCCCCTTACTCCTAATCTCACCCTCTCTATTCCCTGTATGGAAAATTGATTTACATCCCCTCCACTGCATATCGCAAAGTGCTTAGTGATATTACTTTTCTCCACCATTTTGGGGTTTTTAATTTGACTCAAGTGTTCCCTCGCTCTCTCCTTCAGTTTTCTACCAGTACACCCTACATATTGCTTGCAGCACTTCAAACAAGTGATCAAATAGATCACAAATGCAGTGTTGCAATTAATATATCCTTTAATTACAAATTCTTTTCCTGTTACTGTAGACTTAAACTCCTTAGACACTTTCATATGTGCACAGGTAACACATCTGCGACTGCCACATTTGTAATTACCCACGGGCATAAGTGGTCCCATATCCTGTTTCTTAGATTCCATTTTAAATAGGCTGGGTGATAGCATGTCCTTTAGGGTGGGAGCTCTTTTGGGGATAATATTAATTCCCGAGCTCAACACCTCAAAGAAGTGTTCATCACCATAGAGGATAGGCAAAAATCTCTTTATGATTTTAGATATCTCAAAAAATTGTTTACTATATCCAGTTGTAAGTGCCACCTGTAAGGAAAACCGTAAGTCCTTCCCAAGATGGCGTCCAAGATGGCAGCCCCCTGGATCCTGCTGGTCGCAGCACGATGACGTCAGCGTCTTTCCGTCCCCGGATTGGTCGCCGGCGTCGGAACGGACGCCGGCGTCAGAACGTGCGTCAACGTCAGGATGCTGGCGTCAGTGCGTCAGCGTCGGCGTCATGACGTCAGCGCGTCCAAAATTGGCGCCGAAACCTGGCCTATTTAAAGCAACTCCGGGATTCCCTCAATGCCCGATTATAGGTTTAGTTTACTACTCCTGGGTGTGATTCATTGCGAACTTCTTGATATTTGTGTACCGACCTTTGCCTGAAAACTTCGACCTTGAACCTCTTCTGCCTGGACTGATCTTGTTGCCTGTTTGACCATTCTTCTGTTTCATCCTTATCTGTACTGCGAACTTGGACATTGTTATTTCCTCCCTTGGTCCTCACTACTAGTGATGGGCGAATTTGCGCCGTTTCGCTTCGCCGAAAAATTCCGAATTTCGCGCGAAATTCGCGAAACGGCGAAAAATTCGCGAAACGGCGCCGGTGTCTCGTTTTCGACGCCGGCGCCCGTTTTTGACGCCGGCGCCCGTTTTTCCGACGCCGGCGCCCGTTTTTGGCGCCGGCGTCCGTTTTTCGAAAAAACATTTTTTGACGCCAGCGAATTTTTACCGCGAATCTTCGCGGGCGTTTCGCGAATTTATTCGCTCGGCGCGAATCGCGCAAATTCGCCGCGAATTCTCGCCTGGCGAATAAATTCGCCCATCACTACTCACTACTCCTGAGGCCTTTGGCCTTACATTATAATTGGGCCATGGACCCTTCGGAGGAGAATCCAGCGCCGCCTGATGTCGGTGGAGCGCTTCGTGGTCTGGCTTCCCGGATGCAGTCCTATGAGGTACAGCAGTCTCACTTTGGCCAGGCTCTGGAGACCATTCTTGCTAAGCTGTCGGCTTTAACACCCGCCGATCCTATTCCTGCACCTGTACCTGCGGCCCCGCTTCACGTCTCCGAGCCCCGCATTCCGGCCCCTCCACTCTACAGTGGTGATCCTGCAGCCTGCCGTGGGTTTATCAACCAGTGCGAGGTCCACTTTGCACTCGCACCCAGCCAGTTCGTGTCTGAACGTGCCAAGGTGGGCTTCATATTCTCCCGTCTGCAAGGGAAGGCACTGGAATGGGCTTCGCCTCTATGGGAGAAGGAGGATCCCATTATCGATGATGCTAGAGCCTTCGTTCGAGAACTTCGAGTGGTCTTTGATGCTCCGGGTCGTGCCACTGCTTCCTCCGCACGCCTGTTCCATCTTCAACAGGGAACTCGCTCAGTCTCGGAGTACGCCATTGAATTCCGCACCCTGGTTGCAGAGACTTCGTGGAACAATGACGGGTATCACGCTGCCTTTTACAACGGCCTGGCGATACGTATAAAGACTGATCTGGTGTCCAGGGAAATTCCATCCCGTTGGGAAGATCTAGTCGCCCTGGCCATAAAGGTAGATACTCGGCAGAGGGAGTTTCAAGCTGAACTCCACAGAGAGCGCTCCCCAACCAAAAGATTCCACAGGTTCCAACCTACTCTGGCTCCTCGTTTTCAAAGACCCTTTCTTCTCAACCCGGCTTCCACCTTGTCTTCTCCAAATCCTGCGGCTCCTGCTTCTTCTTCCCTGCCTTCGGAAGAACCAATGCAGATCGGACGGGCTCGTCTGACCGAACAGGAAAAGCTTCGGAGAAGGGCTGCTGGACTTTGCCTCTATTGTGGTGGAAAATCCCACTTCGCCTATGAGTGCCCAGTGAAGCCGGGAAACGCCAACACCTAGGTAAGACTGGGAAGACTTACCTGGGTGGAATTGGTCCCTCTCCCCATTCTTCTGCTCAACGCTTCCTCCTTCCTGTGCAGATTCGTTTTGGAACCCGGACGATTTCTTCTGAAGCTTTCCTTGACTCCGGCGCAGCTGGGAATTTCATGGATAAAGTCTTCGCTGAAAGCCACTCTATTCCCCTGCGACCTCTGGTTGTTCCTCTTCGTGCATTGGCAATTGACGATCGTCCACTTTCCTCTGCTATAATTTCCCACTCCACCGATGAACTTTCCGTTATTGTGGGATCCATGCACCTTGAAAGATTGCCCTTCCTTCTAATTGATTGTCCTTCTACCCCCATTGTACTTGGTTTGCCCTGGTTGAATATTCATAACCCAGTAATCGATTGGGCTTCGTCTCAGATCTCCCGATGGAGTTCCTTCTGCCAACAAAATTGTTTACCCACCAAATCCATCATTAAAGCTTCATCTGTGTCTTCCAATTCTTCTTTGCCCTTTGTTTATCAAGCCTTCTCTGATGTCTTCAATAAAAAGTCTGCCGAAGTCCTGCCTCCCCATCGTCCCTATGATTGCCCCATCGAACTTCTTCCTGGAACCATGCCTCCCAGGGGTCGCACCTATCCGCTTTCTCCTTCTGAAACCTGTGCCATGAAGGATTCAAGAGAACCTGCAAAGAGGTTTTATTCGTCCTTCCTCTTCCCCGGCTGGAGCCGGCTTCTTCTTTGTTGAGAAGAAAGATGGAGGTTTGCGGCCCTGCATTGATTATAGAGGTTTAAATAAAATCACAATTAAAAACCGTTATCCCCTTCCTCTCATCTCCGAACTGTTCGACCAACTCAAAGGGGCTTGTCTTTTCACCAAGTTGGATCTTCGTGGGGCTTATAATTTAATCCGGGTCAGAGAGGGAGATGAATGGAAGACCGCTTTCAACACACGGGACGGGCATTATGAATACCTTGTCATGCCTTTCGGTCTCTGTAACGCCCCCGCGGTCTTCCAAGAATTTGTGAATGACATTTTCAGGGATTTACTGGGCCAGTATGTGGTGGTGTACTTGGACGATATCCTTATTTTTTCCAAGAATCTTGCTGAGCATCGTCTTCAAGTTCAAGAAGTACTTTCTCGTCTTCGAAAGAACAACCTGTTTGCCAAGTTGGAGAAATGTTCCTTTGAAGTATCATCCATCTCCTTCCTAGGATACATCATTTCCCAGCAAGGCTTCAAGATGGACCCAGCCAAGGTTTCGGCAATTCAAGATTGGCCTCTCCCCACCAGTGTCAAGGCTGTTCAAAGATTCATCGGCTTTGCTAACTATTATAGACAGTTTATTAAAGGTTTTTCGTCAAAAATTGCTCCAATTCTTGCTCTTATACAAAAAGGGGGTAAACCACAGCATTGGCCTCCTCTAGCCTTGGAAGCCTTCAAGACTCTTAAAGAATCCTTTTCATCTGCCCCAATCCTCAGGCACCCTGAACCTCTCCAACCTTTCTTTATCGAAGTAGATGCCTCGGACATCGGAGCAGGAGCAATATTATCCCAAAGATCCTCTTCTGATGGTAAACTGCATCCGTGTGCCTTCTTTTCCAAAAAGTTTTCCTCCTCCGAAAGGAATTATGACGTTGGGAACCGTGAGTTACTGGCCGTCAAGCTTGCTCTAGACGAGTGGAGACACTTTCTTGAAGGGTCATTGGTCCCTGTGACCATCTTCACCGACCACAAAAACCTAGAATATATCCAGACCCTTAAGCGCCTCAATCCCCTACAAGCCAGATGGGCATTGTTCTTCTCACGTTTTAACTTCATCTTAACTTTTCGTCCTGGTTCAAGAAACAAGAAAGCGGATGCTCTTTCCAGAAGTTTTATCCCTGAAGATCCCATCTCCGAAGACCCAGAATCCATTTTGCCTCCTACAAAGATCATTGCTGCCCTGTTCCCTTCCCTTGCTTCGCATCTCTTGTCCATTCAATCTTCTGCTCCTGTGGAAACTCCTGTGGGCGTAGCCTTTGTTCCTCCTGAGCTTCGTCAGTCCATTTTGATCCAGTCTCACAGTTCTAAGCAGGCCGGTCATCCGGGAATTAAAAAGACGACTGAACTTTTATCTCGTCTCGTCTGGTGGCCTTCCTTAAGAAAGGATGTTAAAAATTTTGTTTCTTCCTGCTCCACTTGTGCTGTATCCAAATCAGGACATTCTCCTCCTAAAGGCCTACTTTTACCTTTGCCTGTTCCATCCCGCCCTTGGACCCATTTGGCAATGGATTTCATCGTGGATCTTCCTGCTTCCTCTGGCTACACCGTTATCTGGGTGGTGATTGACAGGTTTAGTAAGATGGCACACTTTATCCCTCTCCGGAAACTCCCTTCAGCTCCAGAACTTTCTTCGTTATTTATTAAACACATTTTCCGTCTCCATGGTTTTCCTGCTGAGATTGTCTCTGACCGGGGGTCCCAATTTGTTTCAAAGTTTTGGAGGTCCCTTTGTAAAGCCCTGGACATTTCTCTCCAATTTTCTTCTTCTTATCATCCCCAGTCTAATGGAGCGGCAGAAAGAGTTAACCAGGCTCTTGAACAGTTCCTTCGGTGTCATGTGTCCCTGTGTCAGGATGATTGGGCTGACCTCCTCACTTGGGCCGAATTTGCACATAATAATGCCATACACTCTTCCTCTGAAAAGTCTCCTTTTTTTTGTGTTTATGGTCTTAACCCCCTGGCCTTTCCTCAAGATCTACTGCTCACAAATGTCCCTGCTGCCAACGATCAGGCTGCCCACATGCTGGCCATCTGGCAGGCTACTACTGTCAACCTGGAGAAGAGCTCGCTTGCACAGAAGAAGTTCGCTGACAAGAGAAGGGTTTCTTCCCCTCTGTATGTTCCTGGTGACAAGGTCTGGCTGTCTACCCGCAATATCCGCCTCAAAGTTCCCTCACCTAAACTTGGTCCCAAGTTTATTGGTCCCTTCCCTATCACCGAGATCATCAACCCTGTGGCTGTGCGCCTGCAACTTCCTCCTGAGATGCGGATCCCCAATGCCTTCCATGTTTCTTTACTTAAACCTGCAGTTTCGTCTTCTTCTTCTGCTTCTTCCCCAGCTCCTGTCGTTGTGGATGGGCATCAAGAGTTCGAGGTAAAGAAGATTTTGGATTCTCGAATTTCTAGAGGCACCCTGCGGTATCTTATTGAATGGAAAGGATTCGGTCCTGAGGAGTGCTCCTGGGTAAAAAGCTCCGATGTCCATGCTCCTCTCTTGGTCCAAAAATTTCATCGGAGATTCCCGTCCAGCCCAGGTGGTCCTGAGGCCCCCCCTGAGGAGGGGGGTACTGTAAGGAAAACCGTAAGTCCTTCCCAAGATGGTGTCCAAGATGGCAGCCCCCTGGATCCTGCTGGTCGCAGCACGATGACGTCAGCGTCTTTCCGTCCCCGGATTGGTCGCCGGCGTCGGAACGGACGCCGGCGTCAGAACGTGCGTCAACGTCAGGACGCTGGCGTCAGTGCGTCAGCGTCGGCGTCATGACGTCAGCGCGTCCAAAATTGGCGCCGAAACCTGGCCTATTTAAAGCAACTCCGGGATTCCCTCAAAACGGTACAAAAAGCCCTACAGAGAGCAAGAGGTAGTGATAGGGGAGATTTGCTCAAAGGGACTGGTATCAAAGAAAGAAGTCAGGTTTGGTCAGAAAAGGTGGCACTTACAACTGGATATAGTAAACAATTTTTTGAGATATCTAAAATCATAAAGAGATTTTTGCCTATCCTCTATGGTGATGAACACTTCTTTGAGGTGTTGAGCTCGGGAATTAATATTATCCCCAAAAGAGCTCCCACCCTAAAGGACATGCTATCACCCAGCCTATTTAAAATGGAATCTAAGAAACAGGATATGGGACCACTTATGCCCGTGGGTAATTACAAATGTGGCAGTCGCAGATGTGTTACCTGTGCACATATGAAAGTGTCTAAGGAGTTTAAGTCTACAGTAACAGGAAAAGAATTTGTAATTAAAGGATATATTAATTGCAACACTGCATTTGTGATCTATTTGATCACTTGTTTGAAGTGCTGCAAGCAATATGTAGGGTGTACTGGTAGAAAACTGAAGGAGAGAGCGAGGGAACACTTGAGTCAAATTAAAAACCCCAAAATGGTGGAGAAAAGTAATATCACTAAGCACTTTGCGATATGCAGTGGAGGGGATGTAAATCAATTTTCCATACAGGGAATAGAGAGGGTGAGATTAGGAGTAAGGGGAGGGAACCATCAGAAACTATTGGAAAGGAGAAAAGTTTACTGGATTTTTCATTTAGGAACGCGGTTGCCATTAGGACTTAACTATGAATTTGACGTGACATGCTACACCTGAATGTCTAAAATGATAAAGGAATATACTTATTATATAATACTATTAATGGATTGCAGGGATAATGGTGACAGTGTACACATTCGATATAATCTGGGTAGTAATGGAGTATTTGCAAGGTTAGAGATTAACTAATTGGTTTGTAAACTAAACAAATATATACTGTTTAAATATAATGTTGTGCAATAACTAATTTTATGGACTGTGTTGTTAGTGAATAATTTGAATACAATGTATAACTTTAAACTACTATATAACTGAAATGATACATACACCCTGTATAAGCACTATGGGTTAACAAATACGAAGCAGGGATAATTGCTTGTGACCCTTGATTGGTTTTAAACAAAAAAGGGGCGGGATGATTTGGGTTTAAATTCTGTACTCGACCCCTTACTGACAGATACACCTATGACTAAGCGCCGGAGGGTGCGAAACGCGTAAGGTGGGATATATGTGGGGTGGTATGTACAAGATACTCTTTTAATGTGAACATCAATAAATTAATTTGTTTTTACTTTAAGAGGCCTTGGGACTTATATCGTTTTTGATATAAACTTTTCTGCAAACATTTCACACAGCCAAGGAGATCTAACGAGATTTTTGGACAAGAAATCTAAGCAGGCGAGCACGTTGGAAGAATCCAAGATGGCGGACGCCATGCGGTGCAGCCCCAGCCCGGCAGGTTCCACAGCCTCGGGCTACAGCACGACCTCCTTGCCGCAATACCTCCGCTCACTATTTGCTAACTTACCGACCAAGGCGGATCTCAACGCAGTTGCGCAGACGATTCAAGAGGCGCATAAGGCTGATATTGCGGACCTCCGAATAGACTTACAGGCCATAGGTGACTCTCAGGCCCAACTGGAAGTGAGGCTGGAGAAGGCCGAAACCGTATGCAACACAGTCATAGACCGTGTAAATGATCACCACAGATACTTATACCTCATTAAGAAGCAAATGGAAGATCTCGATAACAGAGGTAGGAGAAATAATCTGCGTATACGGGGGATACCGGAATCAGTCACACAAGCCGAACTGAGAACCACGGTATGTGCCATATTTAATACTATATTGGGGAAAGCCATAACTGAGCCCCTTGAATTGGACAGGGTCCATAGGACACTGGGCCCCCAACGTATGAGAGCCGAGCAACCAAGGGACACTGTCTGCTGTGTACATCACTTTCTCGTAAAGGAGGACATAGTTCGCAAGGTGCGCAACCAGCAAACTGTCCGTTATGACAACTATGATGTTGCTATATTTCCAGATCTAGCATGGCTAACGTTACAACAGCGACGTGCGCTGAAACCTCTCACTACGACACTACGTGAGAAGGAAATAGCCTACTGCTGGAGCTTTCCCTTTGCCCTAATCTCATCCAAAAACAACAGACAGTTTTCTCTGAAGGAACCAGCAGAACTTGATTCTTTTTGCAAAGCTTTAGATCTGCCTGACATTAAGCTCAATGATTGGACTGATTTGGTTTACAATGGGGATCTATTGGATCAGCTATGTACCGATCACTGGATTCCGGCTCATCAGAGGGCCTCACGTGGCCATAGAAGCCAAACAGCTACACCTCGCTCGAATTCAGAGTGAAGACCCACTTTCAGTCCGCAGATTCTGCGGTGTTGAACGGTAAACGAGTTGGTTGATGTTAAATTGTGCAGATGGCAATCGATTTATTCGGGTCATATCTCAGGACATAATGGAGGACACTGCTATTTAGACCTCACATTCAGATACCACATGACTTGGTGCGCTCGACCCTCAGGTCCGGCAAAAGTGTGAGGAGAAAGGAAAACAAGGGAGAGAGAAGGAAAAAGATGAAAAAGACAAAAAAAACAAAACAAAGGAATAAATACAGCATACAGGAAATAAGGATTTTTGTGACTACTGAGAGGCTACCCGAAGTTTTGCGGATATACCTGCTTTGCCTGTTCTAATGCTCTACACATCCTCTGCTTTGTTTGATAATATGTCTGAGATTGAACTTTTAGTTTCGCTGCTCAACTTGACAACCCATTGTTTCTACTTACACTGTTGGCCCAAAGGGTCCGTTAAGTTACCTTCTCTCCACTTCCCTCCGCCCCCCCTTTTTTTTTTTTTTGTTGTTTGTGTGTAGGAGTGGCGACGGCTACAGGACTGAACTCACATATGCTCGCTGCCGCTGACCCGGCAAGCTCCGATTCCCACTTATAAGTATAGCAATGTTGTTATGGACATTTCTTATTTTCTTGGGTTATGATAGTTATATTATGTATGGCATATATGTGCTACTTTCAGATCTTATACAATATATGCTTCTGTTATCCCAGTTCTGTGAATATCCTGTATATGTTAGCAATTCACTGCCTCTGACAATGTGGTTAGCTTACTAAGGGGGTCGATCTTATTTTGTCCCTCCCTCATTCACAATCTCCCCTCTCCCCCCCCCCCTTTTTTTTTTTTTTTTTTGTTGGTCAGAATGTTATTCGGATAGCCTTTGCTGACTTGACTAGATACAACTCTTCCTCTCTGAAAAAATGGAAGGGTCGAATACCAGGTTTACTACTTTGTTGTCTATGCCAACGACTCTCTGTTTACGGAAATGTAGCCGACCCACTACCCCGGCTTCTTTTACCTCCCCCTTTTTTTTTTTTTCTCCATACTTAACGGCCCATTGTGCTGGCTGCTAACTGTTCCACTTTGTTTCACTGTGTGTAGACCGGGAGACTGTCTCCTGCTGAGGCTACTCATTATCCTCACCCCCTATTGGAAGGGAACCTGTGGGATACGACCGTAGGATTACTACCATACGGGAACTGGTTATTATTCTTTGACATTGTATTTGATTATGTCTTACTCTTTCTTATTCTATTTCTGCCTTTCTATCTCTTCTAGCACCTGTATTATCAAACTCAATCCTCGCATGGGTCATCCACTGGACGGGGGAGGCTGGCTCTCATCACCACTACATCGTTATGGCTAAGGTGAAAGTAGGTACTTTAAATGTTAAAGGTTTAAATATCCCTTTCAAGCGACACAGGCTGAATCAGGAAATGAAACGTTTGGGTGTGCAAATTATGCTCATACAAGAGACGCATTTTAAACTAGGTCATATCCCAAAATTACGATTCAAAGGGTTCTCCACGATCCATACTAGCAAGCCGTTCCACTCTAAAAGGCGTGGTACTGCGGTACTCATTGCAGATACCCTGGGCTTCTCCACTATAGATGTGAGAACAGACTCTTTAGGGAGGTATAACTTGGTCAAGGGGACTATAAACAATTCCAAGTTCACTATAGCTTCTGTGTACTTACCACCGACTGAGCAGTTGAGTGCGCTAAAGGATTTTATGCAAGATCTTGCTGACTTTGGAGAAGGGACTTATATAGTGGGGGGTGACCTTAATACGGCTCTTGACCTGAGACTAGACACCTCTTCCGGTTCTTCGAACCTTTCCCGTAGGACTCTCACTGCCATTAAAGATATATTCCTAAAGACTATTCCTTCTTTTCGCACCCACATAATATATATAGTAGATTGGACTATATTTTTATTAAACATAGTGATCTAGGACTGCTGGAGAAGGCCAAAATTGATGTGATCACCTGGTCGGATCATGCACCGGTCACATGCCTACTTCATGTTCCCTCTCTCACCAGATCACAACCGACCTGGAGACTTAGTGATTCCATCATTAGAGACCGGTTATCAAACAAGAATTAGCAATTCTCTTAAAAAATGTCTTCACGGAAGATAAAACTGAGGGGATGGACCCATGGATGATCTGGCTAGCACATAAATGTGTATTGAGAGGAGAACTTATTAAATTGGGAGCCAGAAAGAAGGCAGAAAAACTGGGTACCATGAATAAACTGTTAGCTAAAATTCATAGTTTAGAGTGACAACATAAGCAAACTGGGAGACCCTCTTATTTGACTGAATTAACGCAGACTAGACAACAATTACGGGATGTCTATACCTCTTACACTGAAAAAGCGATAGATTTAAACAGAAAGCTATTTTTTGAGCATGGGAACAAATGTGGGAGATTGTTGGTGTCAGCCTTAAGGCAACGACAGACGCGTAATCATATTTTGGCGATTAAAGATAATCAGGGGCTTACAACGCATCAAACTTCCGAGATAGCCGAAATTTTCAGAGGATATTATTCTAAACTGTACCAACTTTCTAACTCCAATTTACCGCACTCCCAAGCCACCCACAAATTAGACAGCATACGGGCATACCTAGCGGAGGCTGGTTTAAATAAGATCACGGATGAACAAGTCCAGGCCTTAGACTTACCTCTTACTACGGGAGAATTACTGCGGGTTATCAAAGATGCTAAGACGGGAAAAGCGCCAGGCCCCGACGGGTTCACGGTTGCATACTATAAAGAGTTTGGTTCTCTCCTAACGCCGGATTTGCTAGAAGCGGTAAATTCAATCTCGTCCGAGAAACCCATACCCAGAGAAGCTTTAGAAGCACATATTGCCCTTATCCATAAAAAAGTTAAGGACCCACAAGACCCGGGGGGATACCGACCAATCTCCCTTCTCAATGTGGACCTGAAATTGTATTCTAAAGTGCTTGCTCAACGCCTCCAGCAACTGCTTCCGTCCCTCATTAATGAGGAACAAGTAGGCTTTGTTCAGGGTCGTGAGGCTAGAGATAATACTAATAAATTATTCTCCCTCATGCATTTTAGCCAGAAACAAAAGATTCCATTTATGATTCTCTCTACGGATGCCGAAAAGGCGTTCGATCGAGTGGACTGGTCCTTCCTGGCAGAGTCCCTACGGACGTTAGGGATAGGTCCCCGAATGATGTCATGGATTATGACACTCTACACGTCCCCATACGCTAGACTCAAAATAAATGGTACACTCTCCAACCCCTTCTTAATTCGTAATGGGACCCGTCAATTTCACCCCTTTTGTTTGCTTTATCAATTCTTGAATCAAATTAGGGCAAACCCTAATATTTCAGGACTAGTTGTGAAGGACACCACCCATAAAATTGCTGCATATGCAGATGATCTTTTATTTTTCCTCCGCAATCCACGTATATCTTTACCCAATTTATTGAGGGAATTTGACCGGTTTACTAAACTTAGCAATTTTAAAATAAACTTGACCAAATCGGAGGCGTTGAACATCTCCTTGCCCAAACAAGAATACTACGATCTTATGTCCAATTTACCCTTTAAACATACCCAAACACATATTACTTACCTGTTGCTCATACTGTGAAAATGAACTATGAGACATTGTTAGATAAGGTGAGACTGGATTTGAAAGCCTGGGAAAAGCCCTCTTTATCATGGTTTGGCAGGATAAATGTGACTAAAATGAACATATTGCTGAGATTTTTATACTTATTCCAGACCATCCCTTACCCACCCCCCAAACACATCCTACAATCTCTCAATCTCTTCTTTTCGGCACTACAGTCCCACAATGGGAAGTTCTATTTCCTAATGTCCCCCCATCTCCTATGGATATATTTCAGTTAGAGCAGGTGAGACATTTTATATTCTCCCGACGCTTGCATTTAACGACTACTGAAACCCCTACGCAGGTAGAAATTCTTTGGGAATCGAAAGATACTCCACATAGAACGATCTCCTACCTATATCAATGCATTCTAAGTGTTACAGACCCTGGGACCCTGTCTCACATCTTCTGGGGATGCCCGGGTCTGACAAATTATTGGTCTCAGATAAGAGATGTCGTTAAAGAACTCATGAATGTGGACGTCCCTAATGAACCCTTGGAGATACAGTACTTCTCCACCACACTTCCACTTCAATTAGGGCTTATCGCAAATCTCTGGTACCGATCTTGTTAGACACGGCTAAACTTCTTGTTCCCATAAACTGGAAACAACGTACTCACCCCAGGTTACGGGATTGGTTACGGAAGATTTCTGAGATTGAAAGGTTCGAAGGATACAAAGCATCATCCACACAAGATATAGAGAAATATAATCAGAAATGGTTTTATTGGGTACAGTTTAAACATTTGGCTAAATACGAGCTGCTGATGCAGACTTAGACAGCCTTGACTTTGGTGATGTATTTGGAGATGGGATGTGTTTCCTGATTTGGCCTGTCACTCATAGGGAAGCAGTAGCACTGGGATTTCGGTTCAGCTCGATTTCCAAGCATTAGCTAATACATTGTAGGTTCTGCATGTGGATGTAGTCCGGTGGGAGCTGGCTTCTCTCATCTGGAGGATCCCTGTACACACCTCACTATAACAGGGTAGGTGCATCATTGTTATTGTATGCATTATGTAGATGTGACAGTTTATATGGATAATAAAATGGTGGAATTAGCTTCCGGACTCTAAGACCCCTATCTATGATGCATCCTGTGCGAGAGATATTTGTGTCTGCTAGAAGATTTCTATCTCTGCCCTTTTGCTTTTCTCGCATTTCTTCCTTTTCTTTCCTTTCTCCTCTCCCTTCTACAACGATTGTCTTATGTTGTTATTGGCGGTTCTTATTACACTCAGGGATGTAATGTTGCTCCCTCGATATCATTGTGATACTAAATGATGTATGACCAAATGGATACCTTATTCTTTTCTTTGGCTCTCCGGAGTATTACCCCCTTTTCTTCTTTCTGTAACCCTTTTGAAATTTCTAATAAATCAGAATTTAAAAAAAAAAAGAAAAAGTGAAAGTGAAAATTGTTTGCAACCGATCGGCACGTCACCATTCGCAATATGATGAAGACAAAATATAAAAAGATTGACCATCAATTTGATGTTTGGCACATGTGGAAAAATCTAAGCAAAAAACTTAGAGCAGCAAGCAGAAAATGGAATTTTGCGAGCTGGATTAGTGGCATAACTAATCATTTATGGTGGAGTGCACAGACCTGCAAGCAGAACTCAAAGATTCTAGTAGACAAATGGAAATCTGTGCTGTACCATATTGCCAATAAGCACTCTTTCAAATCCCTCAAGTATTATAAAAAATGTCAACAACGTAGACTGACAAATGCTGAAAAAAAGGAAACAAAATGGATTGGAGCAAATCACCCAGCTCACTCCGCTCTTGCAGAGATCATAAATGAAAAAAAAATTGTCAATGATCTAGCCCAAATTGACAAGTTCTGCCATACTGGAGACCTTGAGAACTTTCACAGCAAAGTGTTAAGATTTAGGCCTAAGAGACTATCGTTTAAAATGGACTCCATGTTGACTAGAACCACCTTAGCTGCATTATCGCACAACCACAATGTGCATCAAAAGCACCCTACAGTCAATATTGCCAAAAAAACACTCTTTCTGTTGGTGAAAAAAGATTCAAAAATGATTTCCCTAAACAAAAAAAAGACTGGGTGGCAAAACCAATTTACGAAGAGGTTGTAGATGACCATTTATTGGAAATACTCGTAAACACTGTACACATTTTAAGTGGGCAATTGAAACAAGACTGGTCTTCCACATCATCAGAAATGCCCCAAAACATTGCTACCATCGAACACCCAGAAAAAAGCTTAATTATAACAATGCATTTGTCGAGATTTTCCAGAAGCTAAGGTGATATACATCTGACTCAAATAATTAATAATTATTTAATGTAATCAGAGTTTACGTATACAAAAGTTTCTATTTGTTTTTGTAAAAAATAGTAATTTCATGTACAAAGTGTGTGGAGTTTTAAATTGCTCTAAGTGTTTGTACTTTAATCTTATTTTCCGTTTATAAAATCTAAAATTAAAATGTTTTAATAAATATTTGATGCTTAATAAAGTAATTTTTTTAAGATTCACTTTACTCGAAGTGTATTTTTTTATTTAGGGCCAGTTGCCCAGGGGCCATTAGTACATATTTGAAAATGATTGAAACATTGAAAAGCTGAAATCTGCAATGAAATCTTAGGACTATATTGTATAAGTATAGTGGTACCGAAATGATAATGTTTTTGAAAAATTGACATCTATATTGTTAAGATCATTTTAATCAAATTTTTTCAAGCATGAAGATAAAATTTCAAAAATAATATAGGAACAAAAACAAGCGAGAGACTTACTTAATCTAGAAAAAATATATTTTTTTATTAATCGAAAATACAACCAATATCACTTACAACAATAACTATAAATTTTTTATTTCAAATAATATAGTTTTTGATGAATGAAAAAAAACAATATATAAAACAAATTATCTAGTCTGACTAGACTAGCTTTTAGAAAACCGGTATATTTTCCTTTAGGGTCTGGGAATTTTTCTCGAATGTCACGTACCACACAAGCAGGTATTACACGACGATTATGTAGACCCAGAAAAGTGTAAATCCATACAATGAAGGCTCGATAAGCTATCTTCCGTAAAGCCCTGTAAAAAAGTGTTAAAGATAAATACATTTGTAAATAATAAATGATCTATGCTAATTGAAAGAATTATACAGACCTCATGTATTTAGCTAATGGTCGAAATTTTGTGATATGAAATTTGGACATCCGGTAGTTCCAATTTGCTCTGTCTCTATTGACACATTCAAATCTATATTCTTCGTTATCGGTTATGCAAAACTCTTCAACCGGAATTTTACTGTGTATAATGGGTAATTCGTAGCAGCACAAACTTTCAATGGCCGTTGTCATTGGCATACACATGCCACAAAGACACCTATCGTTATTGCCAGTTCGACTTTCGTCCTCCTTAAATTTCTCACTTGCTTCCGATCTTGACGATTGTTCGTCAGAAGATTTTTCACCTATGACTTCTTTCGTAGATACTTTACGTTTTTTCACATTGACTGGATTTTTTGGAAAGCAGTCGGTTGCGTTGACAATTTCTTGTCTTTCATTTAACTCGTCCAGGACAGCATTATACTGTTAAGAAATTAAAATTTGTTATATTTATATATTTTCAGAATTCAGTATATATAATTTCGTTTTACATGTATTAAATGTATTAAATACTAAATGCATCCATTTATAACAGTTTACATAGTCGAGGACCCCCCCTCCCAGGACTGCTTCAGAAGGTGAAAAAAGACACTTGACACTTCAATATTAGAAAAACAGTCACATATAGAAATTAAAAAGTCATTTGAAAAAATCATTATTTCCGGTGATCTATCTGAAAACAATAGTTGCTTTTTTGAAGGGGAAAAACCCATTAAAACCTAGTATAAACCAAATAAAAAACCCAATAATCTAATAAATTGCTTGATCCGATTCCTATTTAAAAAATACTTACACTTTCTTCATCTGAAGACTCCGAAGAGGAACTGTCTTGTCTGGACATCTTGCAATATATAAATCAGACGCACCTGTAAAAACAGAAAAGGATAAGCAGATAAGGCTAATGGATTGAGAAGTTTTTGGTGGATGAAAAAATTTACAAAAATTTTAATTCAAGTATTCAATAACCTGCCTGTGGCCAATATAATAGATAGTAAAAATTATTGGTGGTCAGTGTCCCCTTTAATAAGCATTGCCCCAGTAATAATCATTGGTGGTCAGTGTCCCCTTTAATAAGCATTGCCCCAGTAATAAACATTGGTGGTCAGCTTTAATATGCATTGGCCCAGTAATAAACATTGGTGGTCAGTGTCCCCTTTAATAAGCATTGCCCCAGTAATAATCATTGGTGGTCAGTGTCCCCTTTAATAAGCATTGGCCCAGTAATAAACATTGGTGGTCAGTGTCCCCTTTAATAAGCATTGTCCCAATAATAAACATTGGTGGTCAGTATCCCCTTTAATAAGCATTGTCCCAGTAATAATACATACTGAATGAAGGAGCGCTCCTAGTTTTTTTTCCCTTCTGGTAAAAGTCTTCGTGTTGCCACTACTGATGTGAAGGCGGAGATTTCTAATGAGCGCTACGTCAGTAGTGACGCGCTCCCGGGGTCAAGTTGGTTTTTTTTTTTGGCGCATGCGCAGTAAAGAGATGTATTTGAAGCTATTGTCCGTTACCTTTCCAAGATGGCGCCTGCCCAAATAAGCTCTGCGAAAGACACGATTGATTATAGATAGTGATGGGCGAATTTATTCGCCAGGCGCGAATTCGTGGCGAATTTGCGCGATTCGCCGCCAGCGAATAAATTTGCGAAACGCCCGTGAAAATTCGCCGGCGTCAAAATTTTTTTTTTCGAAAAAACGGACACTGGTGTCAAAAACGGGCGCCGGCGCCAAAAACGGGCGGCGCAGTTTAGCGAATTTTTCGCCGTTTTGCGAATTTCGCGCGAAATTCGCGAATTTTTCGGCAAAGCGAAACGGCGCAAATTCGCCCATCACTAATTATAGACCTTTACAGTGGCCTATATGAGATATTAACTTAGCGATTATAGAGGCCTTGAGGAGCTCATTAATGGCAGATAAGTATCTTTTTTTGCCTTTCCTTCTCCTTTAAGGCGCTAAAATGTTCTTTTCTGGAATTCAGTTTTTTTTTTTGCCCCAGTGTATATTTGTTTTTTGCACCAGACATCAAGGGGCAGATTTATCAAGGGCCAACCAAAATTAAATCAAAGGTTATTTTGGCCGAATAGGTCAGTTTATGATCAAATTTGAATCATAAGAATCGAAGTAATATCACATTCTTCTCCCCCCTCCAAAAAACCTTGATTTTTCAAAGTCCACCAATTGACTCCAAATAGGTTTTAGGAGGTCCCCTATAGGCTAAAACAGCAATTCGAAGTCGAATTTTTAAAGAGACAGTACATGATAAATTTCTAGATTCTGGTTTTTTTTTCAAATTTGAATCGAATTTGGACTATTCCATAGTCGAAGTACACAAAAATTTGCTAGAAATTTGAATTTTCACTGTGACCTTTGATAAATCTGCCCCTAAATGAGATCACATTACATGGTCACTATTGCCCAGGGGTTCAATTACTTGCATATTTGCACTTGCACATACATTTTGGGTCATTAGAGATCATTATATCCAGTATAGCAACCTGTGCCATAAAATTATCATGCAAAAAGGTTATAATTTATATATAATTTATATTTGCATCAGGAGCTTAGCCTCCTCCTTTTCACTTACATTAGGAAGTCTATATACTACTCCTAAAATTAATTTGCTGGACTCTTTACAATCAGTGAAGAGCTCCAACCATAAGGCTTCAGCCCCCTCATTTTCTAACTTCATCTCCTCCTTTATATTATCTTTTGAATTCTGCCTAACAAACAGACATACCCCTCCCCCTTTCTATTGCCTCTGTCCCTCCGAAACAAAGCATAGCCGCTGATATTAACTGCCCAGTCATGCGGCCACACCAATCACATCATATTTCCCCTCCAGAGCCAGCACCTCCAGCTTTCCCATTTTACTCGTCAGATCCTTGCATTTGAAAACAAACATTTAGGGGTTATTTATCAAAGGTTTTAGTGTGTTTTCCACTAAAAATTTTATTTTTCGAGGGTTTTATTGGTGAAAAGAATTTTTAGAGTTTTTCTATAAAAAAAAACTACATTTTTTTTGAGATTTATAATACTCCCTCCCTGGAAATAGCTCAAATCCAAAAATACACCATCTAAAACCTGTCGAGGTCATGTAGGTCCCTTGGACCATTTGAAGATGTTCATGACGTTCAAGTTTTTTTCAGTGGGTTTTGCTCAAAAACTTGATTTGAGGGTTTTTTTGCTGAAAATTCATTCAACTTGAGTATTCGAGTTTTTCACCCCGACTATACTGATTAGATTTTTTTTCTTAAAGTAGAAACCATTTGAGTTGTTAATTTATTCCGAGGGCTAGAGAAGCTCACAAAGCTCTAAAATTCGACCTTTGATAAATAACCCCCGTAACAGTAGAACCAGCGTGAGAAATGATAGAATATGATAGAAGGAACAGTAGGAAGAAAGTCCCTGGCCCATAGAGCTTACACTCTAAGGGTGGGGCTAACATACAGGCACAAAATAGGAGGGAAGCTCCTACAATTTGTTTCTAAATTTGAATGCCATGTAAGAGGGTTATACTTGTATTCTCTTATCCTTTAGCTGTATGTGGTGTCTAATTTTGGCAAGCTGTCATCACCCGCATCTGTTCCTTTCTCCCCTCCTCCATGAGCTAATCTCTAAATGTCCTGCCTCTTTCTCCAGTTGTCCCTTTTTCACTTGAGTTCTCTGAATAGGTTATACTTTATACTCTTCTTCAACTCTTTCTTGGTAAGTTCTTTGGAATAAATATATTTAATTCTGTCCTAGATGAAAAAATTCTGAATTGTATGCTAGATTGTTTAACACTAAAAGTGATAGCTTGTATTTGTGAATTACTTTCCTTCAGTTTCTGAATGAAAATAATTTTGCATAAAGTGCAGGTTTTAAGCAAGTGGTGAGAAGCCGTCTGGCCTGGGTTAGGAATAAAAATGTTTCCAAAAGTACATATGCTCTGTGGGTGCTTTTAGTATATAATGTTTTGTTTGGCTACCTTTGGGTACTGAGAGTTGTGGTTCAAAAACCGATAAGTA
Organism: Xenopus laevis; assembly: GCF_017654675.1. Lineage (NCBI taxonomy): Eukaryota > Metazoa > Chordata > Amphibia > Anura > Pipidae > Xenopus > Xenopus laevis. The sequence continues at coordinate 64,312,361 of NC_054379.1, read as the reverse complement.
ACAGTTTTGGTTCTTTTGCAGTGTAAGATGCCTGATTTCTGATATCTCAGCTTTGTAGATAATCCCTTTTGAAAGAGATACGTGTCAGTGTAATGATTTTTATTGGAAAACTATGCTAGTATAGTAATGTTGATCTGCAATGGGTTTATTGATTTTACTGTAATATTTAAGATATTTAAAATAATATAGTATTTTTATTTGTAGGCTTTTTCCAGTGAGAATGTTTTGTAGTTTTGTGTGTACTTCAATGTGTAATACAACTGCTATTTTAATAAACCCCTAGGATTCTTTTTCAGTGGTGCCTAAAATAGTTTCTGGCTTGACAACAGGTGCTGTATGTTTCTATGAAAGGACAGAACAGGGGGCTTTACCAAGGAGAAACACAAGCTTTTTCTAATTCAGTGACATAAAATGTGCTGAATTTTTTAAAAGGCATATTGTTACATGCTTGCCTAAAAAATCAACATTTCCCTCATTCACAAAGTTTTGTTTATTGCATTATTATACTCTAAAGTACAATTGTGAAAAAATATAAACAAACATTTGTTACTGATTTGATTATACATGTCTTTAGATCTTTACAGTAAATTATTTGATGTCATAAACATTGCATATTAAACTTTAAAATTTGCATTTCAAACTTTAAAATGTTATACATTAATTTTGTAACTAATTTTGTTACTGTCAGTTAAATTACTGAACCAATAAATAGCAAACATACTCATTACCCAATAAGCACATTTTAATTCTAGTCTGCATGTCTCTGTTTACTCTCTTTACTGGTCTTTCTTCCCAAAGTTTTATTTGGTTCGGACTGAGAGACTGTTCATAAGGCCTACACATAATACTATATAGTGTGTATTGGTTCCAAGTCTCTTGCTACATCTATTATTATTGTGAAGTAGATGAACTATTGTTAAGCACATTATTAAGAGACTGCTATTAGCTAACTGGTGTAATAATACAGCTAGGAGGAGACTGAATATTGAACCATCTACAAAAAATTATTGGCGTCACTACAACAGTGGGGGGATTATATTGTGCAACTTCATATTGCAATGTAAAGATGTTAATCAGCTGGCATCCTTGGAGGGAGGAACTTATGATATGTACTGTGCTCACTAATGTATTTATAGGTGCCTAACATATACCATATATACCAGTTACCATATCTACTATAAATATATGTTTGGTATATTGTTCTATACCAAAAACATGGACAATGATTCTGCTAATATTAGGGTTTTTTAATATGATGCAAGAAAGACCTTGTGTTGTCAGATGTTAATGAGCGGGTCTGCGAATTTACTCAAATGGCACTTGGCAAATGCTAGTCATTTATATCACTGCCTATTTTGTCCAAGTTTTTTTTTGTAACTTTATACATAACTGGTTCTGTTGTAATATAATGATATAATTTTGTGCACAAACTCTTTTTGTTCTTATTCTTCACTAGAAATATGTATTTTGTATATGTATTGTCACAATTACATGACATTCATTCTGTCTATTAGGGATATTTTTGTATACAGAATGTATTTTTTTTAGACAAAATGTACTGGGCACAAATGCAACCTATTTTGGAGAGGTCGAGCTTAAAGGCCAGTTATGGTGAAGCTATTTGGTTTTCTAAACACTCTTATAAGTAATGCTTGAAAGTAAGCAATTTGGGAGCAAACACTTGAGTGCTGTTCTAGATATTATCAGAACTACAGCTAAATGAAGTCCATAAACCTCATTTTGGGCATAGGGGTGTCCTGGAAAATTAGACCTTAAAAGGGGGTACCAAAATACTATCCTCCATTAAATATAGTATAATTAAAATGTTGTATTTCTGATGTCTGATAATGTGCATTCTCAGGTAAAATCAGAAAAATATTGTTCCTTATAGGCATGTATTACTGACTACTACTTTCTTTTCCATGTACAAAACTTGCTGATTTTTGTTGACATACATTCATTCAATGTAATGTGATATGCATGCCATGCAATGCAATGCAGCTGTTCCCACATTTTAGTGCCCTCACAAGAAGTTGATTTTCAAGAGGACTATCACATAGGATTGCCACCTCATTGCAATATGTTTCTCTTGGGGAGAATTATACATTTCCTGTGTAAATTAGTCGTGTATGCAAAGTCAAGGGATTTTTTTAAAATTGCAAAGTAAAATATCCTCCTAATCAACAAAGCACTGCCTTCTGCATCTATGTTCTAGACAGAATAGTTTGTAGCATATTTCTACATTGTCAAAAATTGTCTTAAATGCTACTTAATTGCAGTAATATTTTTGCATCATTTACAGATCATCTCCTAAATTTATTATCCCAGTACATTATTATAAAACTATGCAATTCAGAGCTTGAATATTAATTAAATGTATAATCTTATTATATATTGTGTGAAGTTTTGGAGGAAAACAGCAGGGTTGCACCATAAATGCAGGCCACTTCAGACTTGAAGCAAATCAGTCAGTTTATTTTCAACTCAAAGGGCTTTGAAGTAGCAACAGAAAATAGCTTAACTTCAGCAAGAAAAGTCCAACAAAACAGAATTTCCTTACTTTAGCAGAACAAAGAACCTATCCTGGTTAGTGTGAGACGGGAGCCAAAAAGCCCTTCACATGCAAAACATAAAGCACAAGGGCTTCTGAAAACTGAGTGCTTTGTATATGGCACAAGTCAATTAAATACCTTCTGTTTTCAGAAGGCCTTATGTTGCTTACTTTAACAGAAAAGTACTTGAGAACCATCTGACTGGTCTCCGGAAAGGCAAAGTAGTGTTGCTCCTACTTCCATCACCTGCTGTTCTCTTCCTTAACACACCCCTGAAATATCCAGCCCACACCTCAGGTTGTTTAACTCTGTGGTGGCTCTTAAAGGGATGGCTCTTTAGATCAAAACCTAAAAAGGGAAATATACTTGCCATCCAGTATATATCTCTTCTGACTAACAATAGTTATATATAAAAGTTATATATGAATATGAATGAATGAATTACTATTTTGCACCTGCCCAACATCACTGAATCACCCTCTCTTGGTCAGATCATGTGGTCATTACTCTGTGAAATATCAGTTATATCTAGGGTTGCCACATTTTGGCCTGGTTGAAACCAGGTGGGGGCAGGACAGTGATGCAATGGGACGGATCTGTGATGCTGCGGGGGTGGGTCATGTCTTCAGGGGCTATTATGTGCTTATCGCTGATTGATCGATTGCTTCATCAATCATAGGAAATTCCTGCCCTGTTTTCCTAATTTGGAAAACTGAGCAGGCAGCCCTTCAAAAAAACGGCTGTCCGGGCCAAAACCAGACAGGTAATAATTCACCCGGTGGTCTAGTGGGGGTGCGGCAGGTATGCCCGTCGCACCCTTGGTGGGGATGCCCCCACCTCAGTCTCCTTTAGCACTGTTAGTTAAAATACGCATATCTTCTGGGTTGCAATGTTCTGCTCTGCAATTTCCGCCTATGCCGAACGTGACATCATCAGTTGCTGCGAAATTCGAATATTTAAAGGGCTCTCTGTGTTAAAATCATTGCCCAACGTAAAGGTTTAATTACTTAGTTCCTGGGTGTATTTTTCAAGTGATTCCTGTTTTTAACTCTGCCTGTTCCTGATCTTGTCCAGTCTGCTGCTTTCCCTGATTTTGCTTGTCCATTGACTATTCTTCTGGATTCTGATTTTGTACCGCTTTGTTGTTTGACCCGTCTTGTGACCTCGACTCCACTTTTGCCAAGATTGATAACGGCCCGCCTGTACCTTGACCACGATTCTAGTTCTCCACTCCAGTACTACATTCGGTTCCCTTGTCTGGCTAGAGCACTCTCGCTGGTCCTCTCATATTAAGACCGGACGGCACCTGAGTAGTGGAGGGCTCCTCCCAAAGCCAAAGGTGGTTGCTAAAGGCGGATGAGTGAGCAGCGACTGGGATTGGGACTCCTTTCGTAAAACAACCCTAGTTAGATCTCAGCCCTAAGACCAACTGGTGCCTTGACAAAGCCCACTCTCCTTATCTAAAATTAGCAAGCATATTGCAAATGATCTAGAAGAGTTCTTTTTGATTAACCCAGACAAGAACCTATCTATGGGTCTAGTCTGGACTGCCCATAGCGCAATGGTAAGGGGTAAGTTATTTTGCTGAGTTCTAAACATTAAAAAATATGAAAATTCACCACTGATTTGCACAAGTCAAGAATCAGCATAAACAAAACACAACTACTCACCAAACAACTGCAGACCCTTCTGTCACCCCTCACTAAGCCAAATAGAGGATGCTAATAAAGACAGTATATGATCTAGATAAATACTTTCCATTCATAGAGATAAACCGGACTTGCTATTAGTACAAAAAGGAGACAATTAATCCCAAGTACCCCTGATCAGAGCCATCTGCAACAATCAATGCCACATAATCTCCTTTCCCCTAGAGATACTCCATGTATTCTATAATTATAGTATACAAATTATATACTAATTCCTCCAACAAAAATACCAAAAATATAGGCCCCAAAGCTATCTACTTCTACTAGATGTCCCCAAATTAAACATGCAAGAATAAGACATTTTTACTATGGATATTACCACAAAAGAAGCAATTATTTGGACTATAAAACATGCGAATTCAGATCCAGATGGCCATCTGCTAAACTATTATAAAAAAACTGATCCACAACTGATACCTCATATGTCTTCTGTCTTTAATAAGATGTTATTGGGACATATTGGTAAAGTACCTTCAGAACAAACCTCCTCACATTAATAAACACACTATGGGGCAGATGTATCAATGGTCGAATTTCAAGGGGTTAAATCCCTCGAAATTCGACTGGGGAATAGAATCGAATAGGCAATTCGGGCGAATTTACGCGCTGGCGAATAGTCGAATTGGCGAATATTCGCCAGGCGAAAAGGCGCCCGATCGAATATTCGCTGGAAGGATTTTCGTTCGATCGAATGCCTTTTTATTCGATCAAAAACTTGGAAAACAAGTCTATGGGACTTTCCCATAGGCTTTTAAAGCAATTCGGTAGGTTTTAGGTGCCGAAGTAGGCAGTCGAAGTATTTTTAAAAGAGACAGTACTTCGATTATCGAATGGGCGAATATTCGCAGCGTTTTTGCGCTCGACCCAGTACTTCGACTATCGAATGGCGAATAGTCGCAGCGTTTTTGCGCTCGATCTATTCGAATCATTCTACTCAGGCGAATTTACGCCAATACGATAGTCGAGGAGCACAAAAAAACACTCGAAATTCGAAGTTTTTTAATTCGAATCCTTCACTCGAGCTTGATCAATCGGCCCCCTATGTATAGACTGGAACTTAATGGCAAACTTATATGCCTACTATCAAGCAGCACTGCGGCGCTCCTGCTCCAGTCCGTGGCGAAATCAAAATTACATTATAATGGGGCCATGATCCCCACTGAGGAAGCTCTGTCTGATGTGGGAAGAGCTCTCCGGGGATTGGCATCCCCAATGGAAGCTTATGAAGCTCAGCAGGTCCACATTGGGCAAGTACTTAATACTCTTCGTTCTCAGATGCCTTCTGGGCCCCCTAGTACCCCCGTGGCACCTCTACCTCATCCTGTGGTCTCTTTAGTTGGTGAGCCCCACATTCCTCCACAGCCTCGCTACAGTGGGGATCCTCTTGCCTGCAGAGGCTTTGTTAACCAGACAGACACTTATACAGTTCATATTTCAACCCTCGCAAGCGGGCGAAGGTGGGATACGTAATGATCAGGCTGGAAGGCAAACCACTCGAGTGGGCAACCCCCCTGTGGAAAAACAATTCCCCTCTGATCAATGATGTCAAGGCTTTCCTCCAGTCATGTCAAACTGTGTTTGACGCCCCAGGACAAGTCGCTTGTGCCTTTTCCAGGCTCCTGCAAATCTGACAGGGAAATCGCTGTGCCAGTGAGTATGCTATTGACTTTAGAACTTTAATGGCAGAAGCTAACTGGAACGATGAGGATTATGGAGCTGTCTTCTACCATGGGTTGTCTAGTCAACTTAAAGATGATCTGGTCTCCAGGGATCTGCCCGAACAAGATGAAGCTTTGATTGCTCTCGCCATCAAGGTGGATACACGGCTCAGGGAACATCAAGCAGACAAGGATCGCTGCAAGATATTTCAGCCAACATTAGCGCCATGCTCCCAACGACCCCTATTGCCTACTCCATCCCAGCAGCCTCCTGTCATTCCTCCGGAGGAACCTATGCAGGTCGGAAGGGCATGTCTCTCAAAGCAGGAGAAACTTCAGAGATGCTCGGCCTGCCTGTGGCGGCCAAGTTCATTTTGCCAACTCCTGCCACTTGAAGCCAAGAGGTTCACCTCACCAAGGTAAAACTGGGGTGTCACATGTGGGGGGCATTGCATCTGTACCCCAAGAGAATTCTCACTGGTTTCTTCTGCCCCTGCAGATTCGTCTGGCCGTTAAGACAATCAACGTTTCTGGCTTCCTTGATTCCGGAGCTGCAGGGAATTTCATGGATGCTGCCTTTGCCAACCACATTGGTGTTCCTCTGTACCCCTTGTCTACACCCTTGCGGGTTTTGCCAATTGATCATTAAAGTCTGAAATAATCGCCATGACGACAGGTGAATTACCTTTACAAGTTGGGACATTGCAAAGACCTGTCCTTCCACACCTGTGATGTTGGGGTTACCCTGGCTTCATCTGCACAACCCCTTCATTGACTCCATTGACTGGTCCTCTAATCAAATCTCCTGTTGGAGTTACTACTGCCAAAGCCATTGCCTGGCTGTCATTTCCATCTACCGGGTGTCCATTGCCTCTACCGAGGTTAGATCTCTGCCGGCAGTCTACGGGAATTTCACTGATGTCTTCTGAAAAGATCTGCAGAATTCCTTCCTCCTCATTGTTCCTACGACTGCCCCATAGATCTTCTTCCTGGTACAATGCCATTTAGAGGCTGCACTTTTCCTTTATCACCTGCCAAGACGTCTGCCATGAAAGACTATATTCAGGAGAATCTTCAACGGGGTTCATTCGGAGCTGGAGCCAGCTTCTTCTTCGCGGAAAAGAAGGATTACATCCATGCATAGACTACTGGGTTCTTAATAAAATTACGGTTAAGAACCAGTACCCCTTTTTGAACTTTTCAACCAATTGAGGGGGGCTAAGATTTTCACCAAGCTGGATCTTTGAGTGGGCGTATAATCGAATTTGCATGCATGAAGGGGATGAATGGAAGACAGTTTTTAACACCTGGAATGGGCATTACGAACATCTAGTAATGCGCTTCAGCCTCTGCAATACCCCAGCTGTCTTCCAGGAGTTTGTGAATGACATCTTCCGAGACCACTTAGGGAAATCAGTGGTCATTTACCTAGACAACATCTTAATCTTCTCCAAAGACTTGGAAAGTCATCGCTCCCAGGTGAGGGAGGTACTCTCTCATTTAAGGTTGGATCCCACCAAGGTCTGATGGATCCCACCAAGGTCTCTTCGATACAGAAGTGGCCCCTTCCCTTGAACACCAAGGCCATACAGAGATTCATCGGGTTTGAAAACTACTACAGACAGTTTAGAAAGGGGTTTTGTTACTGCATAGCCCCCATCGTCGCTCTTATTCGAAAGAGAGGTAAACCTAATTTGTGGCCCCATCCTGCCGTGGAAGCCAATCCCTGAATTATGCTTTCAATTCTGCTTCGATCCTCTGTCACCCTGACCCTCTGTTACCCTTCTTCATCGAGGTGGATGCTTCCGATGTTGGGGCCGGTGCTATTCTTTCCCAAAGAGACTCTGCTGATGGGAAGTTAAACCCATATGCTTATTTTCAGGGCCGGATTTACATAGTGGGCGCCCCTAGGCCCACTGCCTTCGTCGCCCCTGTCCCCTCCAGCGGGACAGGAGCAATGGGGATTGGTGCATGGGAAATTTAGAAAATGACTGTATCTCCAGCGTATCAACCGTGTTTTTGAACCAATGTGGGTTTGGTTGGGCAGCATGCCGCCCCCCTAAAATCCTGCCGCCCTAGGCCCGGGCCTAGGTGGCCTTTCCACAAATCCGGGCCTGCTTATTTTTCCAAGAACTATGATATTGGAAATCATGAACTCTTAGCTGTGAAGCTTGCTCTTGAGGAGTGACATCATCTCTTGGAAGGTGCCCATCATCCAGTCACCATTTACAGCGGTCTATTACAACATTTACCCATTCCCTTTCTTCCATGGACCCACTTAGCCATGGACTTTATCGTGGAGTTACCACCCTCAAAAGGGAACACCATCATTTGGGTGATCATTGACCGCTTCAGTAAAATGGCACACCTTATTCCCCTTCAGAAACTTTCCTCTGCAGTGGAACTCTCCCAGCTACTCATTCAATTTGTTTTCTGTCTGCATGGCTTCCCAACGCAAATAGTCTTTGACAGAGGTTCCCAATTCATATCCCAGTTCTGGCGCTCTTTATGTAAAACTCTGGGTATTGCACTCCAATTCTCCTCTGCATACCATTCCCAAACCAATGGGGCAGCAGAATGGGTGAATCGAGCACTGGAAAAATTCCTGAGGAATCATGTCTTCCTCTGTCAGGACGATTAGTCGTATCTTCTCCCTTGGGCGGAATTCACTCATAACAACGCGTGTCACATATCCACTGGGAGATCGCCCTTCCTGACAGTGTATGGACAACATCCTCAAGCATTTCCCCAAGATTTCCTCCAGAAATTCCTGGGGCAGTAGACCATGTGGCCCATATGCCTGCTATTTGGTCTACCACCATGGCCAACTTGGAGAAAAGTTATTTGACCCAGAAGGAGTATGCTTACCATAAATGGAAATCCTCTCCCCAATATAAGGTAGGGGACAAAGTGTCGCTTTCTATGAGAAACATTCATCTCAGGATTCCTTCTCCCAAGTTGGGCCCAAGATTTGTTGGTTCTTTTCCCATCGTGGAAATCATTAATCCTGTAGCTGTCTTCCTGAGATGCAAATCCTCAATGTCTTCTATATCTCCCTGGTGAATCCAGCAATCTCCAATCATTTCTCTCCAGATCAGTCTCCCCCTCCTTCTATCACTGTGGGCGGTTAACAGGAATGCCCAGATGCCCAGAATGCCGGTTCAATGCCCAATTATAGGATTAGTTTGTTGCATTCCTGGGTGTTCCTAAATTCCTTAAATTGCTGGTTCTTGGACTTTTGCCTAAACTCTGGACTTTGATTCATTGCTGCCAGCTTATTGAACTATTGCCTGTATCCTGACTACATTTATTCTTGATCCCTTTGGTTACCGCAAACTTGAACTTTGTCCTGAAGCTTCCTCCTTGGTCCGGACTTCTCCGCTAGGAGCCCCTGACAATTCCCAAATCAAGCAATAACAATTATCCCACACTGAGAGTGTCTGGGTCCACCTTGAAACACTTTTAGCCTACCCAACTGACCTATCCTCAGAATGAAATAATTGGCTTCAGTCAATTTGGTGCTTATTTACACCAGCTGCTTGATTAAACAACCTATCTCTGACTCTCACTGTCTGCAAGTTCCAGCAAGCTATCCTACAACTAACTAACCTATCTAATACTTTCTCTAATACTTCTCTGAGATGGCAGGCCTTGGGTTATCCAACATCATTCCTCCCATCTTCATATCCAGCCCAAGAGTAAGTCATCTCCTGATCTCTGCCTTATATAACCTTCCCCTTAAGGATATTCCCTACTTGACAATGTCACCTGGTGACCAATTAACATTAACAATGCTTATATAACATTAATTATATTACTCCTTACATTCTTCCTACAAAAGAATGAAATAAATCAAAATAAATAAGCCGTTGGCACAAATTCTAGTGGTAGCAAGAATTAAACTAGCTATGCACTGGTTATAAAACTCATGAAGTAGTGGAAAGAATCAACACAGTGCAAAACCTTCTGAACTTGGAACGTTTATTGACAGATCAGGTGGATATGACACCATAGAATTATAGATATTGACACCATAGAATTGTAAATCTAGGGAAAACTTGTTTCTCCTTTCTTGTTACTTCTTTGCTAACATCCTCCATCCCCATATTTAGATAAGAATGTTGCAATGTTGACTGCCAATGGTAATTAGTATACAATTATGAAACTAGCCCCTAAGCATTTTTATGACAGACACAGTGTGTGGCCCCCAAGCATTTACTAACAGACACAGTACTTTCCACCTGAAGCATTTCATGACAGACACAGTACTTTCCCCCAAGCATTTCATGACAGACACAGTACTCGCCCCAAAGCATTGCATGACACTTTCATGACAGACACAGTACTTGCCTCCAAATTTTTTTAAATTCAGAAATAGTATTTGCCCCCTCGTAGTTCATGACAGACACAGTAGTTGCCTCACCCAGTGTTTTGTGACAGACACAGTACTAGCCCCACCCACAGCATTTCATGACAGACACAGTATTAGCCCCACATCATTTCATGACAGTACTTGACCCAAGTAGCGTCGGTGCATCTCTGCGCCAAGGACAAGATGGCAGCCACACACGCCAATGCGCAGTGCTGTGACGCATCCGTGAGCGGCGCCTGCTGGAGTGTCAGGTTACTTGCCCTAAAATTACCTTGTGTGTTCCTGGGTGCGCTGTTATACTGCTTCTGATACTGATATCCTGACTTCGGCTTGTTTCCTGACCTGAATCTCTTCTGCCTGGATGGACCTTATTGCCTGCCTTTGACCTTGAACTTTCTTAACCCCTTGGGTATCTCGCACTTGGACTTTGTCACTAGTTGCTTCCTCCTTGGTCCCTACTACCATTCCGGAGTTGCTGGCCCTGATAACTTGCCCCCTAGCAGTTCATGGCAGACACAACATTTCACCACCCCAGCATTTCATGACATACACAGTATGTGCCCCCCAGCATTTCATGACAGACACAGTACTTGGTCCCCAAGCATTTCATGACAGACAGGCATATATATATATATATATATATATATATTTTTTTTTTTTTTTTTTTTTACTTCCCATTCTTTTTTATTTTGTTTTTTATATAACAGACTGACAGGTTTGAACACCTTGATGAAAATACGTACGTGATATAGTAGAGAAGTATAGAGTATTTGAGGTGGTGTCTAATCCATAAATAATGTTGAGTCACGTTGCATCATTTCCACCCGTGCATGAGCATCCACGGCTGTTAAAGAATCCTCCATAGAGGAACTTACTTTTAATAGATAGATAGATACTAAAGATAGAGCTTAAATAGTGTAAGGTAGTTAAGAAGGAGGTGACAGAAATTTGGAGAAAAATATTTTATGGACCACCTCCTCCATGGGCAAATTTATCAAGTTGCTGTTTTTTTTTTGTTTTGTTTTTTGCAAGGAAGGCAATGATTTTAAATCAAGCTGGTAAATGGTCTTAGCTTTTGGAGAACAATGAACATTTTTGGACTAAAGCATGCAGTGTGTATCAAAATAAATGTAAACTTGTTGTGATTTTGGCACAGATGTCGTTTTCTTCAGCAGTGCAGCAATCATGAATCCTATGTAAGTGTTTGTATAGTGACAGTGATAAATACAATCTGCCTGTCACTGTGCACACAGGGTAGATTTTGGCCAGAAATCCCCCATGTTTGCATTTTCTGGGCAAATCCCTGTAACTACATACATGAGGCATCCCTTTTACCCTTTTTATCCTTCATGCTTGCATTCCCTGGCCATAATCTACACACTGTGCACAGTAACCGGTGGATCAGGGAATCTCCATCCTATCTATATTACTATTATTCCCTATTAATATCGCTGGAATATACTGCTTCGGCCAGAAAAATACCAGCTAGCTGTGAACCCTAACAGCATTTTTATTAGGGTTTTGTAGAATATTAATATGAATTCCTTAGAAATTGACACAGGCTGTGACACAGTACTAAAAATTTAATTAAATCTTAACACACCCACAACAACCAAATACAGTGATGATTGAATTTACCTTTACATGGTGTGAGAATTCACTCAAATTGTAGTCTTAGCAATGACTTTTTAATGTAGAAATTACATTCAAGTAGTTTTAACACAAATTAATCTCTTTAGTTCACAACAAAGCTTTTAATAGAGCAGTAACTTGCAACAAAAACAAGAAGTCTTGCCCTTAACAGCAAAGTTTAGCCACACTTTGGATAATGTTCATTCTTCAAGATATGTACCTTCCCTCCACAGTTCCCCTAGACACGGTGCAACATAGGCTACCTAGGTTTGAAGGTCATTTTATCTTTGTTCAATAACATGTAGCTCTTAGATGATTTGTTTTAGTTCACATGTTGAGCAGTGTTTTTGTGAACTGTTCTATAAATATATTTTCTCAGTTGACATTAGATTTCTCTATAGAAAAACATTACCCTTCTTGTTTACAAGTGACATTACAGGCAGATTAAAAATAATCGGAATGTTTTTTTTTTTAAACAAGCTGCTGACTGGAAAAAGCAACTAAAAGCAAACAAATCAACTGAAAAGGATAAGTATTTGCTATTAACTGGTATTTTATAGTAAGGTTTTATATTTAAATACTGTGGTTTAGTTTTTTATATTTTTTTCTGTCTTGGGTGCTAAATAGCAAAGTTTGGTGTGCTAGTGTGCTTACAGCAAGTTTGTCACAACCTGCTTTACTTTGCAGTTAGTTTTCCCTCAGTTTGTGGGGGTGGGGTTTGATTAGTTGCACCTGAACAGACTGTATAAATATAACTGGGACTCTAGTGTTTAGCTGTATAAATATAACTGGGACTCTAGTGTTTAGCTGCTCTTAAGTGTTTGCTCTTTAAGTGGGGGATCTCTAAGTGGAGTTACAAACACCGGAGGTTCAAACTAGGTCAAAAGTTTGTTCTAAACCCCAATTTATTTAGACCTGTTTTGATCTGTAACTGGGATAATGAGTGCTAGCAAGATTGAAGGTTTGATTCAGTGCTGTCATATGTATGCAGATTTGGAACAAGAGATCCAAAATGCTTACCTCTGTGGTGGTTGTGAGCAAATTGCCACTTTGGTGGCTCGAGTTAGAGCACTAGAGCAACAAATTGCAACACTGCGGTCAATTGACAATCTTGAAAGGAGTCTCTTGCTCACTGAGCAGGACCTAGCAGGGTCAGATAGTTTGGGGGGGAACAGAACAGCAGCAGGATATTGAGGCAGCTAGCTGGGTGACAGTTAGAAAATCTAAGGTGGGCAAAAGGAAAATGGAGGCTGATCCGGAACTTTTACATCACAAGAAATTTGCCAGATTGTGTGATGATGATGGGAGTATGAACTCCAGATTGGCAATTCTAGATGGGGTTGATCTCTCCAACAGCCGGGAGACCAGTTTCTCTAGTAGTGGTGGGGAGGAGAGCAGAGACAGGCCTAAGTAGATTGTAGTTGTAGGGGACTCAATTATTAGGAAAGTGGATAGGGTAATCTATCATGTGGATCGCTACAACCAAACAGTTTGCTGTCTACCAGTACAAATGAGGGACTGCAGGTTGAGCTGTCTAAAGAGGGACTGCCCCTCTAAAAACGGGACAGTTGGGAGGTATGCAATATGTATAAAGCTACAGTTGTTTAAAATTAAGTTTACAGTTCTTTTATAACACCTGTTTCATGGGATCTGTGAGTGACTGCCAAAAATTCTTGTTTGTTTTGCAACATCAGCTACGTTTTTCTAGAGAAAGCAGCATCTGCCACCTTTTGTGGCAAGGAATGAATTTACTCACAACTTATCATAATTCTTCATAAATCAGATGTAACCATTGTTCATTTTTATTCCTGTGTTACCACATGTATTAAGGAGCAACAATTATGCATTTCACCTAGAAATGCATAATTGTTGCTCCTTAATACATCTTTTTCAAATTATGTTCGTCAGAAAAGGCAAGATTCAAAAACCGTATGGGTTTTTTTTAAAGGTTTTTAAAAGGCATTTCTTTATATACAAAACAGGCTATTGTTATAGCTTTATTCCTACATTCTATGAACATGATTTATCCTATTCTTGCATATGCATATTTTCTAGGAAAAATATGGAACATAATAATGGGAAAGTACAGCCTGAAGAGAAGGCTACATCATCAGAAAATGAACGGATGTATTTCCCTGGGAAAAATGGGCAAGAATCACAAGCCAGTAATTCACCAACAGTGGACAGAGCTACAGGCACTCAGACTGATATAGCTGTCCATGACATTTCAGAAGACCTGAGCAGACAGCTGGAAGATATCATTCAAACATTCGGGTCCTCTGTGGCAAATAAGACCCAAAGTGTTGAATTGTCCAACAATGATGAAGCTGATTGTGAAGATTTAAATACTGAGGAGGCAAACAACCAGATTTATTCATTGGATGTCACCTCCATCAAAGTGCCTGTGAATAAAGAGCAAAAACAAGAAAAGATCATTTTGAAAGGACTAGGTAAGCGTTGTTCTCTCTTGCTATTCTTTATCTAATTTAACTCTAACAGTACCATTGCAGGAGGTAAAATAAAAATGTGTCTTAGATTATACTTTTAGTGGCAGATTTATCAAAGGTTGAGGTGAACTTTTGAATGAAAAAAAATTTAATTTCGAGCTGTTTTTTCTGTAACTTCGACTAGGAAATTGTCCAAACTCGATTCGAATTTGAAAAAAGTTAAAAAATTAGAATATCGAAATTTATTATGTACTGTCTCTTTAAAAATTCGACTTCGACCATTCACCATCTAAAACCTGCCAAATTGCTGTTTTAGCCTATGGAGGACCCCCTTGGAGTCAATTGGTGGTTTTTCCCCAAAAATCCAAGTTTTTTTGGGGAAAAAACTTCAAATCAAATTCAATCGAATGCGCTATTACTTCGATTTGTAAGATTCAATTCGGCTGAATATGGACTTATTCAATCAAAAAATGGACCTATTCGACCACAAAAAAACTTTGACTTAATTTCGGTTGGTCTTTTTGATAGTGTAGACAAGACAATTGCTCTCCCCTCTCCAAGTGCTAGCGGTAAGTGGCAGAGGGTGGGGGGGAGTGAACAACAGGCCCAGTTTGCACCTGACATAGCAAATATTGTTGTAAAATTGTATTGAACCAAAACATTTTTAAAATTGCATCCATTGTGCTATAAGTATTATCGTTTCAGTTGATATCTGGGTAAGTCAAACTCCCTCTTAAATAAGACTTTCTCCAAATTGACAGCCTTTTTCTCTTTGCTTACTTGAGGGGCTCTTTCTCATACTCTTACAGTAAACTTGTCTGTCATTACATAGTTACATTGTTAGATTGCTTTGAAAAAAGACCAAAGTTCATCAAGTTCAACCCCTCCAAATGAATCCCAACATCCATACATATACACACTGACCCCTTCATACACATAAACTATATATACACTCATACACTAACTATAGATTTTAGTATCACAATAGCCTTGGATATTATACTTGTCCAAGAAATCATTTTAGAATATGTAAAAAAGTTTGCGCTATACAATTTTAACCCTCAGAAGTGGTTAACCCACAAACTTATTTGTGGGCACTCTTGCTAAATTATTAGCTTGTAATGCTACCAATTATTTTCTTAAAGTGGTGTGATAAATGATATACAAATTTATTGAAATGGTTATCGATTATCATCAATAGTATATATATATATATATTATATTATATTGTGGGGGAATTGCTTGCAGCGGTGGGCAGGAGGTCAGGCATAGTAGTACCACAGAAGAGACAGGAGACTCGGGTTGGCAACACAAAGTTCTCAGGCTCCTTCCTGTGGTTTATTTTCCACAGTGTGCAAAAGTAAACAGGCACAACATCCATGCTTAAGATGGAAACAATAAAGCAAAGTCTCACCAGATTGGAGTTTAACAGAAGACAAAAACAAAATTCCTTTTGGTCTTACTCTGGAGTCCCAACTTCAGAGGCAATGTGTTACACAGGCATACAGTGTCCATTTTAGGACATCGTCACTAGAAACACAAATGTGCTAAGCGATCTTCTGGCAATCGTTCCTGTGAGATTGCAGCAGATCAGCTTACTCTGTCACAGAAAACAGAATATTTACATAGTTACATAGTTAAATTGGGTTGAAAAAAGACAAAGTCCATCAAGTTCAACCCCTCCAAATGAAAACCCAGCATCCATACACACACCCCTCCCTACTTTTAATTAAATTCTATATACCCATACCTATACTAACTATAGAGCTTAGTATCACAATAGCCTTTGATATTACTGTATGTCTGTCCAAAAAATCATCCAAGCCATTCTTAAAGGCATTAACTGAATCAGCCATCACAACATCACCCGGCAGTGCATTCCACAACCTCACTGTCCTGACTGTGAAGAACCCCCTACGTTGCTTCAAATGAAATTTCTTTTCTTCTAGTCTAAAGAATACAGTCATACTTTCACTCTCCAGAGTAAGTAATTCCACCGGCACAAAGGTCTTAGTTGCAAGCAGGGAATACAGCAAGGGTTGTCCCTGCTTGCAACTAAGACCTGTGTGCCGGTGAAATTACTTACTCTGAAGTTTGTGGGTTTCCGAAGCCTTCTCGGCCGGGCACCGGGCAATATACGATTTGGAGAGCCAGGGTGTGCAAGCTGGTAACTATACCTGTTTCTATACTTTCACTCTCCCCTACTTTCAAATTCCATGCTCATAGAAATCTACACTCGCACCTCCGTGTTCCTCAGTCATCCCATATCCTGCCTCAGTCATCCCCCCTCAGTTATCTGCCCGCAAACTACAATGATCCTCCCTCAGTTATCTGCCTCCAATAGCCAGAACACTACTTCCTATTTTGCAGCTCTCTTGGTTTCCAGGCAGTAACCAATCAGTGACTTGAGGGGGTCACATGGATCATAACTGTTTGCTTTTGAATCTGACCTGTGTGCTAAAGATCAATTGCAAACTTACTGAACAGGTATCTGACTAAGAGTTAGAAAGCTGAAAAGCAGGAAGTTCTGTTCTATTCTGTTATGTTAGACATCCAGTCACTCAGACTTTTATAGATTACTTCATCAGAAGAAATACAGCAAACAAATGGATGTATTTTTTGCTGTATTTCTCCTGACGAAGATCCCTGTGGGGGATCAAAATGAAAATAAAGATTTTTTATTTTTGCATCAAGTCCCTGTGAGTGCCATATCCTGCTTTATGTTCTATATATGCTTTATGCTGGCACTGCACTCAAAAAACACAAGTAAAAAATGTATGGGTGCCGGAAAAATTGTTGCAACATACTAAGTTTTAGCACTCACGGGTCTTGTGAAAAATGAGAAGTGGATTTATTCATATATATAAGTGGAAAAGGGTTGATAAAGGTCCCAGTGGGAACCGAATACAGCATGTTGATATAAATCACATTATTTTAAGAAAACCCGGTGCTGGTCCTTTTAGAAACACATCATTCAGATTGACCTTGCACGTAGGAAATAAACAAAGTCAGAGTGCGAACACTATATATATATATATATATATATATATATATATATATATATATATATATATATATATATATATATATATATATATACACACACATACACACACACATACAGTAGAACCCCCATTTTATGTTTTTCAGGGAACCAGAAAAAAAATATGTAAAATCCAGGAAAATGTAAAATCAGGAAAATGTATTATGCATAACATATAGTTAGGACCACAAAACAACAATGTAAAATCAGGGGAAACTTAAAGGGATCCTGTCATCGGAAAACACGTTTTTATCAAAACGCATCAGTAAATAGTGGTACTCCAGCAGAATTCTGCACTGAAATCCATTTCACAAAAGACCAAACAGATTTTTTTTATATTCAATTTTAAAACCTGACATGGGGCTAAACATTTTAGAGAGAGTGAGAGTGTGAGAGAGAGTGAGAGTGTGAGAGAGTGTGAGAGAGTGTGAGAGAGTGTGAGAGAGTGTGAGAGAGTGTGAGAGAGTGTGAGAGAGTGTGAGAGAGTGTGAGAGAGTGTGTGAGAGTGTGTGAGAGTGTGTGAGAGTGTGTGAGAGTGAGAGTGAGAGAGAGTGAGAGTGAGAGTGAGAGAGAGTGAGAGTGAGAGTGAGAGAGAGTGAGAGAGAGAGAGAATTTTACTTACCTACTTGACGTAAATTCCTTTTCTTTTAGTCCCGACACAACAGTACACATGGGCATTGCCCCTCCCAGGACCTATAACATAGCCAATCAAAATTAATCATGACCTATAAGACCACATGACTTCCTCCTCACCACAGTTATACTTTTGCCATAGCAGTACAGTAACCAAAATAAATAACTTGGGATGAGAAACCCTGTACTGACATGTCGGGACTAGAAGAAAAGGAATTTTCGTCAAGTAGGGGTAAGTAAAATTCTCTATTTCTTCTACGTCCCTCCATGTCAGTACACATGGGATCTACCAAGCCATGCCCAAAAAACAAGGGGTGGGAATAACCAACATAAGGAAATAACCAAACATATGCTAAGGAGGCCCTGATTAATAAGGCCAGCATCACATCTATCCAACAGGGGAGCAAATAAAATGTATAGCTCCTGAAAAAGGTAGATAAAAGGCACAAGAACATGAACAACCAAACATGACCACCAAGGGCCACAGCAAGAACAGTAGCCATGCCTATCAGCCACCACCACCTAGCCAGTATCCTATGCACCATAGGTCACAGCAAAGGCTGGCAGCCACAAACCCCCAAGGACTATAATAAAAACTAGCGGCCACCTTAGCCAAGGGGCACGGAAAAAGGCCAACAGCCCAAGAACGCTGGTAAAAGGCCAACCAAACAAACGTGCCAAGGGTAAAAGACCACATGAGCCAAAGGCTCATGCAACAGGCCAGCAGAACAAGGGCCCTTGTAAAAGGCCAGCAGACCCATGAGCCATGGACCAAAACAAGGGCTCTAACCCAAGCCAAGGGCCATAATGAAAGCCAGAGGCCACACAAACCCAGCTCCCTGGCGAGAGGCCCGAGGCCACACAAAGGGCAATATACTACACTGTGCTAGGGGAAAGAATGGCTAAGAGGTTGCATAGTTACATAGTTAAATTGGGTTGAAAAAAGACAAAGTCAATCAAGTTCAACCCCTCCAAATGAAAACCCAGCATTCATACACACACCCTCTCTACTTTTAATTAAATTCTATATACCCATATCTATACTAACTATAGAGCTTAGTTTCACAATAGCCTTTAGTTAGGTTGGAGGAGTGTTTAAACTAGGCAAAGGGGGGTGAGATAAGGAATTATGGGGAAGCTAGGGTAGACGGGGCACTGGGTTTTAGTAAGGGAACAGGGGGGAGGAGTGAGGGGGGCATACAGTTTACCAGCTAAGGAGGTTCCTCTGTTACAAGGAAAACAGAATAATACTAACTTAACATATAATTCTCCACTAAGTAATGCAAATTTCAAAAGTAAAAGTAGTAACCTACGCTGTATGCTGGCAAATGCACAGAGTTTGTCAGGTAAAATGGGAGACCTAGAATTAATTTCATGCTCTAAAAATTATGATATAATTGGTATCACTGAGACCTGGTGGGATGAAACATGTGACTGGATTGTGAATTCAAATGGTTAAACCCTTTTTAGGAGGGACAGAGGGATTTATAGGGTGGAGGAGTGTGTTTGTATGTAAAGCCTGAATTAAAGCCATGCGCTAAAGAAATAACAATAGCTGGCACTGGTGAGGGTGTAGAATCACTCAAAAAGAACTATCATTGGTGTATGCTATAAACCACCTCATATAAGTGTATGAAGCCCAGCTACTCTTGCAGATACAAGCAGCTTCACAGCTGGGTCAAGTTGTTGCTATGGGTGACTTCAATTATCCAGACATTGACTGGGGTAATGGGGTTGCCAAGACAGAAAAGGCTAGTAGGTATGTAAATATGCTGAATGACAACTTTTTATTCCAGCTCGTTCAAGAAGCTACTAGGAATAACTCTCTTTTGGACCTTGTAATAACTAATAATACTGAACTCATTGCTAACATTTGAGTGGGTGAGCATTTAGGGAATAGTGATCATAACATGGTCTCCTTTGAGATTCTGTTACAGAAGGGAGTAACTAAAACACTAAAGGGAGTAACTAAAACACTAAATTTCATGTGTGCAAACTTTGACAGTATAAGGGCATCTCTGCAACATATTAAGTGGGAAATGCACTTCACAGGGTTAAACACACAACAAACATGGGAAGTCTTTAAAATGCTGCTTAATAAATATACTTGTCAGTATATTCCACTTGTAAGCAAGGAACGTAGTTGCAAAACCTTTTTGGTTCAATAGAAGCGTTGGTGTTGAGGTGGGTAAGAAAAGACATGCTTTTAAGGCTTTCAAGTTAGCTGGGAAAGCCGAATCGATTATAAGGTACAAGGACGCCAATAAATCATGCAAAGAAGCTATAAGGCAAGCTAAAATTGATATAAAAAAGGATATTGCAGCAAGCAGTAAAAAAAAACAATTATTTTTTAAATATGTTAATAGTAAAAAAATGAAGCGGGAAGGGGTGGGATCCTTACTATCAGATGGGGGTCAGCTGGTTGATGAAAACAAAAGAAAAATATGAGTTCAGAATCTGCGCTTTTAATCTGTCTACACAAATGAGGAACCAGTAAGTGAAGGTTTCCTTCTTAATAGTCCCAATTCTAGTAATACAACTAATGATGCATGGTTCACACATGAGTAAATTCAAAAGAGGCTAGAACATGTTAAGATTAACAAAGGTCCGGGGCCAGATGGTATTCATCCCAGGGTACATAGCGATCTTAGCTCTGTGATTGCCAAACCTCTTTACTTAATTTTGCAGGATTTGTTGAGATCTGGCATAGTGCCGAGAGACTGGCAAATTGCTAATGTGGTGCTTCTATTCAAAAAAGAATACCGTTCTCAGCCTCAAAACTAAAGGCCAGTTAGTCTGACGTCAGTGGTAGGAAAGCTTTTCAAAGGGTTAATAAAGGATAAGATACTGGACTTCATAGCAAATCATAATACTAAGAGTTTTTGCCAGCATGGTTTTATGCATAATAGATCTTGCCAGACTAACTTAATTTCTTTTTATGAGAAGGTAAGTAGAGACCTCGATTCTGGGATGGCAGTGGATGTGATTTACTTAGACTTTGCTAAAGCATTTGATACAGTGCCACACAAAAGGTTACTGGTTAAATTAAGGAATGTTGGCCTGGAACATAGTATTTGTACCTGGATAGAGAACTGGCTAAAAGGTAGACTACAAAGAATGGTGATAAATGGAACATTTTCTAATTGGACCAGTGTTGTTAGTGGAGTACCACTGGGCTCTGTACTAGGTCCCTTGATTTTCAAGAACTGGCTAAAAGGTAGACTACAAAGAATGGTGATAAATGGAACATTTTCTAATTGGACCAGTGTTGTTAGTGGAGTACCACTGGGCTCTGTACTAGGTCCCTTGATTTTCAACTTGTTTATTAATGACCTGGAGGTGGGCATTGAAAGTACTGTTTCTATTTTTGCAGATGATACTAAATTGAGCAGAACTATAGGTTCCATGCAGGATGCTGCCACTTTGCAGAGTGATTTGTCTAAGTTGGAAAACTGGGCAGCAAACTGGAAAATGAGGTTCAATGTTGATAAATGCAAGGTTATGCACTTTGGCAAAAATAATATAAATGCAAGTTATACACTAAATGGCAGTGTATTGAGAGTTTCCTTTAATGAGAAGGATCTAGGGGTTTTTGTAGATAACAAGTTGTCTAATTCTGGGCAGTGTCATTCTGTGGCTCCTAAAGCAAATAAAGTTCTGTTTTGCATAAAAAAGGGCATTAACTCAAGGGATGAAAACATAATTATGCCTCTTTATAGGTCCCTGATAAGGCCTCATCTGGAGTATGCAGTGCAGTTTTGGACTCCAGTCCTTAAGAGGGATATAAATGAGCTGGAGAGAGTGCAGAGACGTGCAACTAAATTGGTTAGAGAGACGGAAGACTTAAATTATGAAGGTAGACTGTCAAGGTTGGGGTTTTTTTCTCTGGAAAAAAGGCGCTTGCGAGGGGACATGATTACACTTTACAAGTACATTAGAGGACATTATAGACAAATAGCAGGGGACCTTTTTACCCATAAAGTGGATCACCGTACCAGAGGCCACCCCTTTAGACTAGAAGAAAAGAACTTTCATTTGAAACAACGTAGGGGGTTCTTCACAGTCAGGACAGTGAGGTTGTGGAATGCACTGCCGGGTGATGTTGTGATGGCTGATTCAGTTAATGCCTTTAAGAACGGCTTGGATGTTTTTTTGGACAGACATAATATCAAAGGCTATTGTGATACTAAGCTCTATAGTTAGAATAGGTATGGGTATATAGAATTTAATTAAAAGAAGGGAGGGGTGTGTGTGTATGGATGCTGGGTTTTCATATGGAGGGGTTGAACTTGATGGACTTTGTCTTTTTTCAACCCAATTTAACTATGTTACTATGTAACTATGATGTAGTATAACTACAACTGAGCTCCCAACAAAAACCACCAGATGGGAATAGAATATCTAAGAGAAGCCCTACATCACACAAAAAGACAACCATATAAATCAGAACACTGCCCGTTAAGTGTGGAAACATCCTAGGAAAAAATGGGGTACAATGCTGCTACAGCAGAACAAGCCCATAGGCAGTCCTGGAAATACCAGGTATAATAAGTAGTGATGGGCGAATTTGCGCCGTTTTGACGCCGCATCCATTTTTTGACGCCGGTGTCTGTTTTTTCGACGAAAATTCGTCTGCGTCCAAAAAATGGACGCCGGCGTCCATTTTTAAAGTGGGCGAATTTTCACGGCCGTTTCACGAATTTATTTGCCGGTGGTGAATTGCACAAATTCGCACCTGGCAAATAAATTCGCCCATCACTAGTAATAAGGGCACACTTATCTACTGTGTCTGCACAGAGAACTCGGGCTCACAAACCTCAGATGACATCAATACAAGAAGTCAGAGGAACACCAGCACACAACCAGAAAATATGCGCTAGACAGTAGGAATAATCCAGTCAGATCCTTGGTGGCAGGCTGCTTCTTAGGAGCAGACTCAGGGGCGTAACTACAGAGAAAGCAGACTCTGCGGCTGCAGGTGGGCCCAAAAGGTTTATTGATATTGGTAAAAAAAGCACAACCTCTGGTTATGTTAGAGGCCCTAAAATGAATTTGCTGTGGGGCCCAATGACATCAGTTTACAACACTGAGCAGACTCAATGTAAGGAAGGAAGGGGCTACCATACTGCTTCAGCAGTGCAAGCCTCCAGCCAACCCTGCAAACACCCTGTGTAATAAAAGGCAAATATAACCTCTGTGTCTGCACAGAGGACAACAGAACAACAGTAGCAAAGAGGCCCAGAGGAGTATCTGCCTCTTACGTGATAGCAATGACAAGTCCGCAGGCTGGAAACTTCAGCTAGAACCCCGATAGCTTTCAGCTGAGGGACATAATTAGCTTATTAACATGCAGACTTCCCTGTGAAATGAATGTTTCAAACACACTGTGGATACTGATAAATCATACTCACCAGATTCAGGTACCACCCTGCTTCAGCAGAGAGATTCACCAGCCAGTACTGAAAGTACCTTGTGTAACTGCACAATACTAATACCAGAAGTCAAAGGAACACAGGCAGCTTACCAGATAGCTCAGACTTGTCAGCAGGAATCTCCAGTCCAGTGGAACACTGCTTGTTAAGAGCAGACTCATAAGAAAGGAAGGAGGTGCCATACTGCTTGAACAGTGCAACCTCTAGCCATTCCTGGAGGTGCCTTAGTAACATGAGCCAATATAATTTCTATGTCAGTACAGAGGATGCAGGTTCACACATACAAAACTTAAAATATTAAAACAGCAATAGCAAAGGGGCCGAAAGGAACACCTGCACCTTACCAGATAGTGACTTATTAGCTGGATGGAAACTCCAGCCAAAGCCCTGATAACTTTCAGCTTATTAACATGCAGACTTCCCAGTGAAATGAATGTTTCAAACACACAGTGGATACTGAGAAATCAAACTCACCGGATTCAGGTACCACACTGCTTAGGCACAGCCAGTACTTAAAGTACCTTGTGTAACAAGAGCCAATACTGCATTTTGCACAGAGGACTCCAGCTCACAACATAAGACTTCAGCTAATACAAGAAGTCAGAGGAACATAGGCACCTTACCAGATAGCTCAGGCTTGTCAGCAGGAATATCCAGACAGGTGGAACACTGCTTGTTAAAGGAACAGTAACGCTAAAAAAATTTTTATTAAAAAATCCATTCTACCCACACTAATAATAGATCTACCCTGCATAAAGTGTATTAATAGCAATGCTTTATTAAAAAATACTGTTAGAAAACACTGCTTCCTGTCTACTGGAGAAAGGCGATATGGCAACTCACTCTGCAGCTCTGCACTCCACATCTTCTCCCTAACCCGACTTCTGCCAAAACCGGAAGTTATG
Organism: Xenopus laevis; assembly: GCF_017654675.1. Classification (NCBI taxonomy): domain Eukaryota; kingdom Metazoa; phylum Chordata; class Amphibia; order Anura; family Pipidae; genus Xenopus; species Xenopus laevis. The sequence goes on along the minus strand of NC_054379.1, from coordinate 64,287,978 downwards.
AGCAATGCAGCTGTGGCATGCCGGTTTTCTCAGTTCCTAGAAAAACTTGTCTCTTTTAAAATCTGGTAATGGCCAGTTTCTTGTTGCGACAGCATGCAGTAATATCTATTGAAATAACCCAATCAAAAATGGGTAACTATATCTTTGTACTCCAAACTACCAATTTGCAATTGTTTCCTAAAGTTATGATGTATTATAGAAATTGGTGAATTTTTTGAAAAATCACCTCAAAACTTCCAACCTGCAGCATCGTATTTCCAACATACTATTATGTATCAATATAAATCACCCTAAATATAACTGAACACTGAAGAGTTTGATGCCCAATATGTATAGGTTTACCTAAGCACGTGGCATATAGGGGCCCCAAAATGAAGACCCCCATATGTAATTTCATTTCAGGTACTGCAAAATCAACACGTTTTTGGGGGGGGGGCAAAGGTAGAAAAAGTATGTTTACCACAGAAAACCATATATATTCAGAAAGTACACATTCCCCTGAATTCAAATTGGGTGTGCATGTCTTTCTACTCCAAAGCACCAGGCTGCAAACCTTTCCTAAATTTGGCAATTTTGGTGACATTTCCAAAACTCACCTCAAAATTTCCACCTTGCAGCATCGTATGTCCCACATACTATTGAGTATCAAGATAAATCACCCCAAATATGAAAGGCTTGGGTCCTTGGCATATAGAGGCCCCAAAATAAAGACCCCCCCCATATGTTCTGTCATTTCAGGTGCTGCAATATCAACACATTTACATCATTTTGGGAGCAGCAAAAGGCAGAAAAAAGTACGTTCACCCCAGAAAACCATATCTTTTCAGAAAGTACACATTCCCCCGAATCCAAATTGGGTATGCATGTCTTTCTACTCCAAAGCACCAAGCTACAAAACTTTCCTAAGTTTGGCAACTTTAGGGACATTTTCAAAAATCACCTCAAAACTTCCACCCTGCCGCATCATATGTCCCATATACTATCGAGTATCAAGATAAATCAACCCAAATATGAAAGCCTGGGATCCTCTGAACAGTTTGATGCCCAGAAAGTATAGGTGTACCTAAGCACATGACATATAGGGGCCCTGTAAATATTCTGTAAATATAGACCCTTGACTTCATATTATGTGCCTCAAGACCCTCCTAATAGCAAAGACCCCCCCCCCAAAACCATATATTTTTGGAAACTACACATTCTGACGAATCCAACAAAGATAAAGATGTCTTTCTACAGCAAACTGCGAAGCTTTTCTAGATGTAGAGGTTTTTACAACATCTCTAAAAATCGCCTAAAAATGTTGCAGTTTGCCGCATTTATCGCACATAATGTTTTACATACAAAGAAAAATCACCCTAAATATGGACGTCAGAGGTCTACTGAATAGTTTGGATGCCCAAAATGCATAGATTTACCAAAGTATGTGGTGTGTACGGACCCCAAATGAAAAACGTGCATATGAATTTTCACACTGGCCAACTAAGCTGCAGAAAAGAGAGCCCCAACTTTGCATTATGTGCCGTAAAACCCCCAAACTGTAAAAAAAAAAAACAAAAACCCATATATTTTTGATCAATATATTGGTCAAACTAAGTAAAATCTATCTTTCTATACCAAAGCACCAAACTATACTAAAGATACATAAGGAACAATAATGCAGGGATAAAATTGCAATAAAACCACAAAAATAGCGTAAATCAATGAAATAACCCTAGGGGGCTGTCTTCCCTCCCCACTCTCTGCGGAGGTGGCAAAAGCCGACGACGCAGAGAAAGAACTCAGCTGCTAAAGAATGTACTATGTACGTTCTTGGCAGCCTGAGCATTTGCCTGCCAGCACGTATGCCATACGTGCATGACAGGCAAAGGGTTAATAAACTCCTGGGTTGCTTTGGCTGTATGTTTTGGATCATTGTCCATCTGTATTATGAAACACCTCCCAATCAATTTGATTGCATTCAGCTGGATTTGAGCAGACAGTGGGGGTCATTTATCAACACTGGGCAAATTTGCCCATCGGCAGTAACTCATGGCAACCAATCAAATTGCTGCATTCATTGTTCTACTTGCAGCTGGCTTTTAAAAGATATTCACTGATTGGTTGCTATGGGTAACTGCCCTTGGGCAAATTTGCCCAGTATTGATAAATGATACCCACTGTCTCTGAACACCTCAGAATTCATTTGGCTGCTTCTGTCCTGTGTTACATAATGGATAAACTCTAATGTCCCAGTGCCACTGGCACAATGTAATTCTCCTACCGTACACCTGTTTTTCACCAATCCTGCAATTGGTGGTGCGTTCCTTCCGTTGACCCGGTCGGGTCCCTTAGCAACCAATGTGTATAAGAAACGGATCCGCACACACGCTGATTAATGCAGTCGGGGAATATCCCCTTTTATTCAGCCACCAAACATCAACGTTTCGTGGGTGCTCCCTCCCGAAACATTGATGTTTGGTGGCTGAATAAAAGGGGATATTCCCCGACTGCATTAATCAGCGTGTGTGCGGATCTGTTTCTTATACACACCAGTGCCACTGGCAGCCATGCACGCCCAATGCGATATGCTTTGGATCATGAGCTGTTCCATGCCTTTTCTATACTTTTTTCTTGCCATCATTCTGGTAGAGGTTGATCTTTATTTCATCTGTTCAAAGAATGTTTTTCCAGAACTGTTTTTTTAGATGTTTTTTTTAGCAATCTAGCCTTTCTATTCTTGATGGTTATGAGTGGCTTGTACCTTGCAGTGCACCCTCTGTATTTACTTTCATGCAGTCTTCTCTTTAGGGTAGACTTTGTTATCGATATGCCTACCTCCTGGAGAGTGTTGTTCACTTGTTTGGCTGTTGTGAAGGGGTTTCTCTTGACCATGGAAATGATTCTGCAATCATGGACGTCCAGGTCTTTTTGTGTTGCTGAGTTTACCTGTGCTTATTTTCTTTCTCCAAATGTACCAAACTGTAGATTTTGCCACTCCTAATATTGTAGCAATTTCTCAGATGTTTTTTTTTTGTTTTTGCAGCTTATGAATGGCTTGTTTCACCTGCATGGAGAGCTCCTCTGACCGCATGTTGTTTGTTCACAGCAAAATCATCCACATACAAGCACCCCCCCCCCCTCAAATCAACTCCAGGGCTTTTATCTGCTTCATTGATAGACATAAAGGAATTGCCCACACCTGCCCATGAAATAGCCTTTGAGTCAATTGTCCAATTACTTTTGAATCCCTGGTCCAATTACTTTTGAGCCCCTGAAATGAAGTGATTGTTTTAAAAAAAAGGCTTAAGTTACTCACATTTTTATGCAAACTGAATTAAAGCTGGAAGTCTGCAGTTCAACTGCATCTGAGTTGTTTCATTTAAAATTCATTGTGGTAATGTACAGAAGCAAAATTTAGAAAAGTTGTCTGTCCAAGTATTTCTGGACCTAACTGTGTGTGTGTGTGTATATATATATATATATATATATATATATATATATACATATATATATATATATATATATATATATATATATATATATATATATATATATATATATATAATCTACAGTCTGGTCATTTCCCTATGGGACCAGACTGTAAATTATATCCTTATAAACAGCGCGTTCTGACGTCGGAACGCGCCGATTATAGCTTAATGCGTCAGCAGCTATCAGTGCTGCACTCTCCCTACAGCTTTCCTCCTGCTTTGTCTGCCTCACTTCCGCCTTCACGCTGCCTGCTCTCTCGCGCCTCCTATTAAGGTCGTGCTGCCTTTCCTACCTCTCCGTTCTCCATTTGTCTCCCACCCTCTGATGCTTGCTCCCTCAGTGTCTCTCTTCCTCTTCTGTTCCCCCTCCATTACTGATCTTGCTTCGTCTGCCTCGGGCTTCCTCTTCCGCTCCTCCTCCCTCTGCCCCTCCCACACCCTGTCACCGTTTGCTCCTGTTTCTTCAGCGCTCCAATCCAGGTAACTTCAATATTGCTCCGTCTGCCTCTCTCTACTGCTCCCCCCTCCTTCTTCGTCACACTCCATCACCCTGTTACTCTTTGTCTCAATCTGTTTGCTGCTCCCACCCCCCAGCTTCATACTTTAGTCTCGCTGCGTCTGTCCCTCCCACTCACGTCCCTCTTGTGCCATCAATCTCCTCTCTGTTTATCTCACTCAGTTCATCTCTGGAGTTGCCCACCCCCCTGCATTTTACACCCTTCGTGCCTTTCCCCTTCTGCCACTTTTTAGCTTAAAGCCAAATGACTGCAACCATGTGGTCAGAATGCCACAGAACTTAGTTTAAAGGAGAAGAATCACACAGGGAGACAATAAAAAAAGTAAAAACACTGTAGATTATAATAGATAATGTACCCCCTACAGAAAATTATAAAGATATTAATAGTCACCTCGGAGTTATGTGACCTGTATAAAAGCACTCGGCCTGCGGCCTCGTGCTTTTATATGGTCACATAACTCCTCGGTAACATAATATCTTTATAAATTACAGTAGGGGGTACATTATCCACTATATATATATATATATATATATATATATATATATACACACACACATACTCTATACACATTGTATGTATTTATCTATGTATAGTTCAAGAACATTTTGTTCAAGAACAATTCTTTGTTGTAATGTTGCATTCAGATGTCTAAACTTTTAGTCATTGGTTGGTATTACAGAGCATATCCTGATGCCCACTTTTGTTTTCTTTATTTTTTTGACTAGATATTTATATTTATTGTTACTATCATTACTTCTTTTAAGGCAAAGATGCTACACTGCTTCTACAAAGTGTAAACAAGCTGAGCACCCCAGAGGAGAAGATAGAAGCACTGATAAAGAAGTATGCAGAAATGGTTAGTACTGGATTTAATCTCCAGGTGTGCCCTTACCCTAATACACCACCAGTCAAACAAACCAATAGTTATCAGCCAGATGTGTTCCAGCTTTTTTGTCTGTCAACTGGAAAAAAAATGCCACAAGCTAATCTCTTTTACTAAAAAATAAAGGGTTCATAGTGAGTAACACAAAATATTGATAACACGGAACTAGTTGTAACGGTTGGCACCCTAAATCTAGAACCGATGCCAAGCACCCTGGTCTCAGCTCGTGCTTCTGCCTATAGCAGCCACCTTTGGCCTTGGGAGGAGCCCTCAGCTACTCAGATGCCACCAGGTCTTATAACAAGAGGTGTAAGGCGAGGGGTTCTGGACAGTCAGAGGGGCACAACTGTAAGGCAAAGTCTTGGGGCAGAAGGTCGTGGTACAAGGCGTTAGGCAATAGAGTAGTCAGATCAGGCCACGTCGAGGCAGCAGAGAATAACGTAGTCAGACAGGCAAGGGTCAAAACCAGGAGATCAATCAGAGGGATTAAGCAGAAGAGGTAGTCCGAATTCAGGCAAGGGTCAGGATACAGAGTTCAGAATCATCAATAGCCAGGCAGGGTCACAACAGGGAATCAGGATCAGAATAAACTCAAAACACCACAGGAAAAACCTATAACGGGCAAGGTCTGAAAGCCCAAATGGGTCTTATATAGGGTTCAATTTATACGCCATTGCGCGCCTTTGCGCGCCTGAGTCATTACGCCAGCATGTCCGTGTCCATATAACTAACGAGATGCGCCCTAAGAAACCAAGATGGCGGCTGACGAGGAGCGGCATGGCGGGCGACCCTGCCGATGGCGCAGCGGGCGTTCCCGCCACACCACTGGACCCCCAGGTCTCTCAGGAAACTTTAGATGGATTTGCTTCCTGAGAAGATCAGCCCTAATGTCACCAACTGGAACCCAAGGATTCTCCTCAGGACCCTAGCCCTTCCATTTAACCAGATATTGTAACTTACCCCGCACTAGGCGAGAATCAAGGAACTCTTGGACAATAAATTCAGGCTGACCCGCTACCAACACTGGGGGAGGATCTGCTGGCGTACCTGTGAGGCAGGTTTTAGGAGAGAAACGTGAAAAGAATTGGAAATTTTAAAATTATCAGGTAGTTTGAGACGAACAGAAGAAGGGTTGATTATTTCAGAAATGGGATATGGACCAATAAACCTGGGCCCCAACTTGAGTGAGGGAACCTTAAGTTTGATGTTTTTTGTGGACAACCATACAGAGTCTCCTACCTGATATTTGTGTGCCTCTCTACGAGAGCCATCGGTTGCCTTTTTCTGAGTGGCCGTAGCTGCGGAAAGAGAATCGTGCACCCCAGACCCAGGGGACAATGAACCAGAAAAAGAAAATGCTTTGGGATATAAACCATTAACAATAAAGAATGGAGATTCACCAGTGGAAGAATGAGTTGTATTATTGTAAGCAAATTCTGCCCAGGGTAATAGTTCAGCTATGCGGACGGGTTGTCAGACACATAACACCTTAGAAATTGTTCAAGGGATTGATTAACCCTTTTAGTTTGATCATTTGTTTGAGGATAATATGTGGCACAAAATGATAATTCGATTCCAACTCTGATACCCCTCTATCAGAAACAATATTGACCGGAAAACCATGTAACTTAAAAATATTAGAAATGAATAACTCAGCCAAAGTTTTGGCAGAAGGAGGTGTGGGAGGGAAATGAATTGGCTCATTTTGCTGAACCTATCTACCACCACCCAAATCACAGTTTTCCCCTGGGAAGGGGGAAGATCAACAATAAAATCCATCGAAAGATGGGACCAGGGTTTGTCAGGATTAGGTAGTGGCCTTAATAATCCCTGCGATAAATTCCTAGAGGATTTTGACCTCTGACACACAGGGCAAAAATTAACAAAATTTTTAACATCTTGCTTAAAGCAAGGCCACCATACATTGCGAGACAAAAGGGACACAGTCTTAGAGATAGCAGGATGTCCTGCCATTTAGGAATTGTGGGCTTCACCTAGAACCTGTTCCCTAAAATTTAATTTTAATAACCGCCCAGCAGGAGTTTCAACAGGGGCAGAAGATTGAACTGAGGATAATAGTGTGGCAAGGTCTGATCCCAGAGCTGCCACAACTAATTCACTAGGAATGATGGGAATGCATTCGCTAGATTCAGATGAGTTGGATTCAAAACTCCTGGAGAGTGCATCTGCTTTAGTGTTTTTGGAACCAGGCCTAAATGTAAGAGAAAAATTAAATCGGGTAAAAACCAAAGCCCATCTGGCCTGCGTAGGATTCAACCGCCTAGCAGACTCAATATACAGCAGGTTTTTATGGTCAGTAAAGACCGTTATCATATGCTTCGCCCCATCCAACAGATTTCGTCATTCCTCAAAGGCCCACAATTCTCTATTTCCAATGTCATAATTACCCTCAGCAGGCGAGAATTTTTTTAGAGAAGAATGCACAAGGGTGCAGCTTGTTGGATATTGAATGCCTTTGAGAAAGGACTGCCCCTGCCCCAACCTCTGAGGCATCTACCTCAACAATGAAAGGAAGAGTGGTGTCAGGGTTACGAAGAATGGGGGCAGACACAAATTCTTTTTTGAGGAATTCAAAGGCTTGAATAGCATCGGGGGCCACATGCTTGGATCTGCACCTTTTCTTCTTAGATTAGTAATAGGAGCCACTATCAGGGAGAAGTTTTTTTTATAAATTGACGATAGTAATTGGGAAACCTAAGAACCTTTGGGTTGCACGCAAAGAAAGAGGCTGGGTCCACTCCAGTACAGCCTTAAACTTCCCAGGATCCATTTCTAGACCCTTACTGGAGATATTGAACCCCAAAAATTGAACAGAAGAAACCTCAAAGGTGCATTTCTCAAGCTTAGCGAAAAGATTATTCTTTCTTAACCAGAGCTACACTTCTCTGACATACTTTTGATGGTCACTCAAGTTAGATGAAAAAATTAGAATATCGTCAAGATAGACCACTACAAATAACCCCAGCAGGTCCCGGAAGATGTCATTGACAAATTCCTGGAACACTGCGAGGGCATTACAAAGACCAAATGGCATTACCAGATATTCGTAGTGGCCGTCCCTGGTATTAAACGCCGGTTTCCACATGTACCCTTCCATTTTTAAGATGATCAAATAATTCAGAAATCAGAGGAAGGGGGTAACGTTTTTTTATGGTGGTCTTATTAAGACCTCTGTACGCTATACAAGGACGAAGACCACCATCCTTTTTACCAACAAAAAAGAAACCCGCACCCGCAGGGGAACTAGAGGGTCTGATAAAACCTCTTTCAAGGTTTTCCTTCATATATTCTCTCATTGCCTGGGCTTCAGGCAAGGAGAGAGGGTAAGTTCTACCACGAGGAGTAGAGATGTCGCGAACTGTTCGCCGGCGAACTTGTTCGCGCGAACATCGGGTGTTCGCGCTCGCCGGAAGTTCGCGAACGTCGCGCGACGTTCGCCATTTTGGGTTCGCCATTGTTGGCGCTTTTTTTGCCCTCTCACCCCAGACCAGCAGGTACATGGCAGCCAATCAGGAAGCTCTCCCCTGGACCACTCCCCTTCCCTATAAAAACCGAAGCCCTGCAGCGTTTTTTCACTCTGCCTGTGTGTGCTGAAGAGATAGTGTAGGGAGAGAGCTGCTGCCTGTTAGTGATTTCAGGGACAGTTGAAAGTTTGCTGGCTAGTAATCGTTTTGATACTGCTCTGTTATTGGAGGGACAGAAGTCTGCAGGGGTTTGAGGGACATTTTAGCTTAGGTAGCTTTGCTGGCTAGTAATCTACCTTCTACTGCAGTGCTCTGTATGTAGCTGCAGTGGGCAGCTGTCCTGCTTCTGATCTCATCTGCTGACTGCTGCAATAACAGTAGTCCTTGTAAGGACTGCTTTTATTTATTTTTTTGTTGTTTTACTACTACTACTACTACTACTACTATAAGAGCCCAGTGCTATTAGTCTAGCAGTGTTGGGGAGTGGGACTGGTGTGCTAATCTGCTGCTCCTAGTAGTTCAGCAGCACCAACTTTAATTTTTTTTTTTTAATATTCATTTTTTTTTTATTTTACTTTTTTTATTTTACTACCGCTGTAGTAGTGTATAAGTTGACCTTTTAGGCATTATTTGCCCTGTAGGCATTATTTGCACACTGTTTTCTTCAACCCGCCATCGAGCTGTGTGACCTTGTTCCCATTCTGTCTAAATATCCATAATATTACCGTCTCCAGAAAAAACACCGGAGTCACTTTTTTCAAGCAGCCATAATATATTTTACGTAATCCGTATCCACCGCTGTAGTAGTGTATACGTTGGCCTTGTAGGCATTATTTGCACACTGTTTTCTACAACCCGCCATCGAGCTGTGTGACCTTGTTCACATTCTGTCTAAATATCCATAATATTACCGTCTCCAGAAAAAACACCAAACAATGCCTACAAGGTCAACGTATGGCAGTTGTTTAAAGAGAACAGTAGATTACTAGCCAGCAAAGCTACCTAAGCTAAAATGTCCCTCAAATCCCTGCAGACTTCTGTCCCTCCAATACAGAGCAGTATCAAGCAGATTACTAGCCAGCAAACTTACTATCATCTGTCCCTGAAATCACTAACAGCTCTCCCCCTACACTATCTCTTCCAAGCACACACAGGCAGATTTTTCAGATACATTTTTGCCCTTGATCCCCCTCTGGCATGCCACTGTCCAGGTCGTTGCACCCTTTAAACAACTTTAAAATCATTTTTCTGGCCAGAAATGTCTTTTCTAGATGTTAAAGTTCGCCTTCCCATTGAAGTCTATGGGGTTCGCGAACCGTTCGCGAACCGCTCGCATTTTTGCGCAAGTTCGCGAATATGTTCGCGAACTTTTTTTCCGACGTTCGCTACATCCCTAACGAGGAGGAGTAGACCTAGGGATGTCGATTGGACAGTCATACTGCCTATGTGGGGGTAAGGTCTCTGTGGCTTTTTTGGAAAAAACATCTGGATATTATGCATATGCCGCAGGTAACTCCTCTAATGAGGTAACTGCCACCACCTGAGGAATACAAAAACCACCACATTTCAAACCCCATTGTAGAATCTCCCCAGTTACCCAGTCAATATGTGGGTTATGAGTTTGGAGCCAAAGTAACCCCAATATTAGAGGAGAAGTAGCTCCCTCAATAATAAGAATAAGTCCTCACAATGCAAGTTGTACGAACACATGGACAAGACCGCAGTTTATTTGGTTACCAGACCTGACCCCAAGGGTTTTTTGTCAACCGCTAAGATTTTCATAGGAGGATTTAAAGAGGTTAAAGGAATATTAAAAACCTTACTGCGAAGGCAGCATCCAAAAAATTCTTTCCCTTCCGCCCCAGAATCCACAAAAGCGGAAACCTTTACAGAGCCAGTAGGCCAGGTTAATTTAAATGGTAACATAATCCTAGAGGAAAAATGGGGAAAGGAAACATCTCAATCCAAATGGAGCTCCCCTTCTCCATTTAGGCTTGGAAGTTTCCCGGCCTCTTAGGACATTGGTTTAGAAAATGAGCCCTTTCCCCACAGTAAATGCATAAACACTGGGACTGCCTGCGAGCCTTTTCCTCAGGAGATAGATGGGATATGCCCAATTGCATGGGTTCCTCCCTAGGTAGAGGCACAGAGGGACTAGGAGGTTTAACATTGGCAACCACATTAGGAAAGTAAGACTCGGCATTGGTAAACCCAGTATGAAAGGAAGTACCCTTCTCACCCCTTCTCTCCCTCTTCTATCTACCTGGATGGCAAGAGACATGAGATCATCCAAGTTGGTAGATAGAGGATAATTTACTAGGCTGTCTTTGACAGAATCTGAGAGCCCTATCCGGAACTGGCTACGAAGAGCCACGTTTTTCCAACCAGTTTCTACAGCCCACCGACGGAACTCGGAATCGGCAGATGATGTGCGATCCGGGTCATCGTAGAGTATCGCCATGGTGTTAAAGAAGGTTTCTAGGGAAAAGCAGGCAGGATCAGTGGAGGGTAATCTTAGGGCCCATATTTGGGGGTCACCCTGTAACAGGGTCATTACAACCTTACTTTTTCCTTGCTAGTAGTGAAAGATTGAGTGAAAAAGCTGAGGTATAGTTTGCATGCCTCCTGGAATACGGAAAATGTGGTTCTATCCCCACTAAATTTCTTGTGGAAAGAGATTTTGGGTTCATGGGGTTTGTGTACATTACCCATCACAGCCAGAGAATCCAAAGGAACGGCCACAGGAGGAGCGACTACTGGGACTCGGTGACTGCAGTGAAGTGTCCAGGCGGCGAGTCAAATTATGGAAGCCTTGCATCAAGTAATCCTGCTTCCGCTCGTGATATTCCAAGCGCTGTAGCAGAGTGGTAAAAAAGTGCGTCAGTAGTGGAAGGACCAGCAGCAGTGGCGTGCCCTTCTTCGTCCATCTGGCCCGTTATAATGTAACGGTTGGCACCCTAAATCTAGAACCGATGCCAAGCACCCTGGTCTCGGCTCGTGCTTCTGCCTGTAGCAGCTGCCTTTGGCCTCGGGAGGAGCCTTCAGCTACTCAGATGCCGCCGGTTCTTACGAGAGGTGCAAGGCGAGGGGTTCTGGACAGGCAGAGGGGCACAACTGTAAGGTTCAGTCTTTGGGCAGAAGGTCATGGTACAAGGCGTTAGGCAATAGAGTAGTCAGATCAGGCCGGGTCGAGGCAGGCAGAGAATAATGTAGTCAGGCAGGCAAGGGTCAAAACCAGGAGATCAATCAGAGGGATTAAGCAGAAGAGGTAGTCGGAATTCAGGCAAGGGTCAGGATACAGAGTTCAGAATCATAAATAGCCAGGCAGGGTCACAACAGGGAATCAGAATCGGGAACAGGATCAGAATAAGCTCAAAACACCACAGGAAAAACCTATAATGGGCAAATGGGTCTTATATAGGGTTCAATTTCCACGCCTTTGCGTGTCCGCATCATTATGCCAGCGTGTCCGCGTCCATATAACCAACGAGACTCGGGCGCGCTCACCCTAAAAAACCAAAATGGCGGCTGACTAAAAGCGTTGTGGCGGGCGTCCTCGGTGAGTGCTTTTTATTACACTAGTTTAGTTTGAATATGCATGGCGTTATCTTGTTGAATTATATGCTTTAATATTCATAGACACTTGCTTCTATTACCTGTTTGTATGAAAAAAGTAAAATAAAAGAGTTTTATGACAAGAACTTTCATTTTGGCAAGGGCTTTCATGTTAGCTAGCCTCACGGTACAATAGCATGGCCGAGACTACCATTATTCCTAATGCACATGCAGCTCACCATCTGCATGTGCATTTTTTGCTTTTCTTTCCTATAATGGAGATTCAGTTGAGAGAGTTTCTTTACTGAAAAAAAGTAGTCCTTATTTGCACCAAGCTAATGATAGCCCTGTTACTGATTCTTAGCCAAGGATAAGGAAGCACCCTGAGCCCCTATGAGAAGCAGTCTGAAAATAATAAAATTATGACACTGTCTCTAAGGGGGAAGAATTGTCAAAACTGACCTAAAAAACTTGCATCAGCAAGTTACTCTGAATATAATAATTGTGCTGTGATGCATGTAGTGCATGCTCTGGCACCAGCCAGATAATGTTTTTAGGCTTTATTGTGTCAAGACAGATTTTCCATTTAACATGTTTCAGGGTTCAGTTACAAATTGATTTGTTATGCACAGGTTACTCATGCGATCCATCACTGGCCTTGTGGTACAATTTTAACTATTGCCTGAATCCACAGCTTGAAGAGTACCGTGCTGAACAAAAGCAACTGAAGCTGTTGCAGAAGCGCCAAGCACATCTAGCAAAGGAGAAGGACCAACTTCAAAGTGAGCACAGCAAAGCCATCCTTGCTCGTAGCAAGCTTGAAAGTCTATGTCGGGAGCTGCAGAGACACAACAAAACGCTAAAGGTCCATTTATTTTAGATTCTACAAAAGATCTTCAGCATGTGCTATAAGTCAGTGAGCCCCAATAACTTATGTCCCACACACATACTAGAGCATGTCATTTCTCTACATTATTTATCAAGGTCTAGTTTTCGCTGAAAAAAACTCGAATCGCTAAAATTAATTGAGTTTTCAAGAAAAACCCACCAAAAAACCTGAACATCATGAAGGCAACAAACAACTTCAAATGGTTGGGAAAAAGGGAAGAAGGTAAAAATTAGTTCTTTTAGTTTTGTTAACTCCTGCCGGTCCTATTCCAGTCTCTCGGCTGTGCAAGTGTTCCATGAATAAATACAGATCAACACCTAGGGCAACGGAGAAAACAAACAACAAAAGCCCAAATATGGTGTCGTAAATACAAATATTCCAAATTGGACACCCTGTGTCATAGCAGTGATATATCAATTTATTTCCCCTTGAAATAGCAGTTCAATCTTTGAGTTTGTAAAAGAGTCCCATGTAGTTTTCCCTTTTAGAGACCCCTCAGGTCCCTCAGGCATGAATATGTGCTCACTTCAAAAGCCTCCGCCAGATTCGGCTGAAATGCCTACTTACAAGATTGTAATTCTCTAAGTGCATGTAGTAATCTTTAAATTCCCCTCCTCCTCTATCACTTCATGTACGCCAACATAGAAAACATAGAAAAAGTTTTTATTCGTGGAACTTCAAATGGTTTGCCATTGACTTCTACATGACCTCAACAGGTTTTAGCAGGAGTATTTTTAGATTCAATCTATTTCCAGCTTCGGGGTATAATAAATCTCGAAAAATTCAAGGTATTTAAAAGATAACCCAAAAAAGTGTGTTATTTTTACTGGAAAATGAAAGTTTTGACTCAAAAATACCCTAAGAGTTTTTCAGGTTACATACAACTCAACCTTTAATAAATCTGCTCCTAAGCAATTCGTAATCTGAACCTCACTCTGGGTTTTTTTTAGTACTTAATTTACTCTGCTGTACTCAGACAGTACTGGTGGAAAATAATTTGAGTTCTCTTAATGGCAGTGTTAATGACAAGGGTTAAGCATTGCAGCATTCATATTGCACTATAGAACAACAAGTGTAAACCTGTCTGACAGTCACATGCACAACCTAAAGCAATAAGTGACTATATGAAGTGCAGACTAATTGGAATTGATTATTTACAAACAGAACCATGGCAAAACCTCTTGAGGTTTCACTGTAGACATGCTGCTTTCAATCTATTACATTATCCTTAAAACCACTGAAAATCGATTTCCAATATACATGTGTTAGAAAGTTATATATTAATTTACTATGCAAAAAAAGTTGTTGGGTGAAGGAATCCTATATATCTGAATTCACAACACTGCCACAGGTTTATAACAGTTGCACTTTTCATACAGGAAGAAACCATTCAACGTGCACGGGAGGATGAAGAAAAAAGGAAGGAGATCACTAATCATTTCCAGTCCACACTGACAGAAATCCAAACTCAGATTGAGCAGCAGAGTGAGAGAAACACCAGCCTTTGCCAAGAAAATGCAGAGCTGGCAGAAAAGCTCAATAGTATTGTTGGCCAATATGAACTCAGAGAGGAGGTGAGATGGAACAGCTGTTTAACAATTAATCATTCCTAGAAACAGACATAAAAGTTACAAAGTTATATAGTTAATTTGGGTTGCAAAATAAACCATAGTGCATATATATATTTCCCCGCTAGTGGAAAATCACAGGTGAAGAAACTGTTGATGTAACATTAGGCTTAGCCTACCCAAACAAAAAAAATCAACCTCCACCTATGTGTTGAGGGACTAAGATCAATTTAGTGGGGAACATCGCATCCAGAGCAATTGAGTTTGGCAGAAAAGAGGGTTGATGATCCCAAACTTCAGCAGTTAAGTTAATGACCATGAGCTGTATACAATTCCGAGTCTGCTTTTAAATTCTCCGAGATCGATAGATTAGTATTTTAATTTGTATCCTTCATTGATGTGTAGGAATAAGTTACAGAATTGCTACAATTACAACTGATAGTGTCTTGTTTTTAACTTATGTTTGTTGCTGAGTGAATAGATATCGATAGATTGCTAAATGGGGATTTTGGTATATTAATTGTTGGGTCTATTTGGTGAATATGGATATTATGGGTATTTATTTGTTGTGATATGTTGACACTATAGTTGCTTATTGTTCATGATCATTACACGTCACTGTTCTCCCTTTTTTTCCTGTCAGTACGTGTGTTTAAGGCACATTAGGGGGTTATTTATTAAGGTATATTGAGAAAAATTCTGGGTTTTTTAACGTTAGAGAAAAATTTGGGAATTTATGAAAGCATTACGATATGTTCGGACAGGTTTCACGAAAAATTAGGACTTTTTTTTTAAACTGTTTTCAATAAAATATCGTGAACATCAGAGGTCAACGCCGAAAAGATCCTATATTCAGTAGACATCGGAATTTATAAATTTCAATTCGGACTTTGAAGTAAAATAAAAAACACGCTAGGTTTAAGCTGTCGAGGACCATTGAGTCCTATGGGGGAGTTAAAATCACTACCGGTATATTTTTGTAAATATTTTTTAAAATCTGATTTTTTCTAAATTTAAATAAGCCTTTCCTTTACACACTGAAACAGGTTTTTTTTTAATTCATATAAGATTTTTTAAAGAGATATTGATGCTCAAATGTCCAAATGCAGTTTTTAAAGGGGAAGTGAGGCTAATATATGAGATCACACTTTTTAAAGGGGGGGTAAGGCTAATATGAGATCACACTTTTTAAAGGGCAAGAAAAACTAATATATGAGGTCACTTTTTAAAGGGGAAGTAAGGCTAATATATGAGATCACACTTTTTAAAGGGCAAGAAAAACTAATATATGAGGTCACTTTTTAAAGGGGAAGTAAGGCTAATATATGAGATGACACTTTTTAAAGGGGGAGTAAGGCTAATATTAGGGATGTCACTTTTTAATATTATGAGATGTAACTTTTTAAAAGGGAAGTAAGGTTGCTTGTTAAAGGGGGAAGTAAGGCTAATATATGAGATCACACTTTTTTAAGGGGAAGTAAAGCTAATATATGAGGTCCCTTTTTAAAGGGGAAGTAAGGCTAATATATGAGATCACACTTTTTAAAGGGCAAGAAAAACTAATATATGAGGTCACTTTTTAAAGGGGAAGTAAGGCTAATATATGAGATGACACTTTTTAAAGGGGGAGTAAGGCTAATATATGAGGTCACTTTTTAAAGGGGAAGTAAGGCTAATATATGAGATCACACTTTTTTAAGGGGAAGTAAAGCTAATATATGAGGTCCCTTTTTAAAGGGGAAGTAAGGCTAATATATGAGATCACACTTTTTAAAGGGCAAGAAAAACTAATATATGAGGTCACTTTTTAAAGGGGAAGTAAGGCTAATATATGAGATGACACTTTTTAAAGGGGGAGTAAGGCTAATATATGAGATCACGTATTTTTTAAAGGGGGAGTAAGGCTAATATATGAGGTCACTTTTTAAAGGGGAAGTAAGGCTAATATATGAGATCACACTTTTTTAAGGGGAAATAAAGCTAATATACGAGGTCCCTTTTTAAAGGGGAAGTAAGGCTAATATATGAGATCACACTTTTTAAAGGGCAAGAAAAACTAATATATGAGGTCACTTTTTAAAGGGGAAGTAAGGCTAATATATGAGATGACACTTTTTAAAGGGGGAGTAAGGCTAATATATGAGGTCACTTTTTAAAGGGGAAGTAAGACTAATATATGAGATCACATATTTTTTAAAGGGGGAGTAAGGCTAATATATGAGGTCCCTTTTTAAAGGGGAAGTAAGGCTAATATAGGAGATCACACTTTTTAAAGGGCAAGAAAAGCTAATATATGAGGTCACTTTTTAAAGGGGTAGTAAGGCTAATATATGAGATCACACTTTAAGGGGAAGTAAAGCTAATATATGAGGTCCCTTTTTAAAGGGGAAGTAAGGCTAATATATGAGATCACACTTTTTAAAGGGCAAGAAAAGCTAATATATGAGGTCACTTTTTAAAGGGGTAGTAAGGCTAATATATGAGATCACACTTTTTAAAGGGGGAGAAAGGCTTATATATGAGGTCACTTTTTAAAGGGGAAGTAAGGCTAATATATGAGATCACATATTTTTTAAAGGGGGAGTAAGGCTAATATATGATGTCACTTTTTAAAGGGGAAGTAAGGCTAATATATGAGATCACTTTTTAAAGGGGAAGTAAGGCTAATATATGAGACCTCACATTTTAAAGGGGAAGTGATTCTTGCCTTGCATGTGTGAAATCCCATAGCCTGTGTTTCTACCAATGATTGGTTTCTTACTGACTGATCAATATATCTTTTACCAAGATCTTTTACACCTTCTTGCCTTTCACAATGAATAGGCTTGAAAAAATTAATCATCTTTACCCAAAATAAATAAAATATGAAACATTTTCAAGTATTTTATGAAATATATTAAGAAATATTCAAAAATACTTCCAACAGATGTATTTTTGACAAAGGTATATTTTATGAAAAAAATTATAAAACAATTCCACAAGAAATAGAAATAGGTACCCTAGGCATAGGGTACATCATAAACCTGGTCTACTATTATTACTAATATTACATCCTCTAACGGGCTGCCTTGACCACTAAAGGATCAGTGCTTTAGAAAAGGTTACTCAGTTGCCAGCAAACACTTATTTCATAAGACTTGATGCGGCACAACAGCCAAGTGAGGGTAACAAGGCACGGCTCATAAAACAATACTTAACATTAAGGACATTTGTAAATATATTTGGTGCCCTTTTTCTCAACAGCCACAAATACATTGTCAGTGCTAGGCTGCAGACTTAGGCCCTGGAGGACTATGATTGGTTAAAGTGCATAGTAGTACAACATTCAGTTGGACTTTCAGTTTGGATAGCAAAGAAGGAGGACATTCTGGAGCTGCCCAATGAAAATTCTAAGACAACCATTAACCAATACCCAGCTGCCCTTTTGCTCAGTGCTAGGCTGCAGACTTAGGCCCCGGAGGACCATCATTGGTTAAAGTGCATAGTAATACAACATTCAGTTGCCCTTTAAGGTTTGGACTTTCAGTTTGGATAGCAAAGGAGAAGGAGGACATTCTGCAGCTGCCCACTGAAATATCTAAGATCCGGAAGGAGAAGTAGGAGGAGGCATTTACCCATAGGCCCTTTTGCTCAATGCTAGGCTGCAGACTTAGGCCCTGGAGGACCATTATTGATTAAAGTGCATAACAATGTTCAAAATATGTTACTTTAAACCACATATTTGTTTCCTCTGCACATAACATTGTAAAACAGAGCAAAAGGAGTTAAAGTTGATTTTCACATTTGATTAAACATCTAGCGTCTGAGACCTCAGACGCTAGATGTTTAATCAGATGTGAAAATAAAGTTATACCTTTTAAAGTGGGCGATTCCTCTTGATGCCGGTGTGCGCTGCCACAAATCCTTGTGTGCTGTGAAAATGTCTCCTCTGTGACGGACTCGGGGCGGCTGCACCCGGGTCACCACGTGGACAGGGTAAGACTCTGAAAATATATTTCACCTATAAGTAACTTGATGTTAGATGACGGGGAGCCCGATGGGACATACATTATTGTGGAACTTCAGTGCAGGTTCCGGGGCACCTGGGCCACTAGCCTTAAATGGTGAGCGACACCAAGGGTGTTTATAAGTTCCCTGTGAGGGTTAAACCCCCTGTACCTTGTAGTTAATTAACCGTGTAAACTTCATTAGAAACGCTGAACTAGAGAGGTGTTTGCATGTACACACAAATGTGACTTTTAACACACAACTTGCCTTTAAGTGCACTTAATACAATAGGCAGATATTTCAAAAGCAAACTGCAGTTCAGAAATTGTGTTTGAGCACAGCACATGATCAATGTTACCACTGCAGGCATATAACATTCACACCATATACAGAAAGATGTTTCAGATTTGGCCAAAGAAACAGAATTTGGCATGTTGTAAATATGGATGAAACATTTGCTTCTCTTTTGCATGTACGTTCAAGTAGGCCAACACACACTAGAGCACTTAGATGTTATAAGTGTTTCCCAGATATTATTGGAAAAGGGCGCCACAAGCTGTTATTATGGTGCCCATCAGTGAGGAGAATGCAGTATTTATGGATGCGGATTTGAAAAACAATGGGACTTGTTGTTAGGTGCTCATTCCCATTGGATCATGTAGCGGATCGTGTGAGTCCTGAAGAGATGCATCAGTTGACTTTGTGGTCACAGAGGGACTGGGTGAAGAGGTATAGTCCACTTGAGGTTGGAAAGCGACAGTAGAGACCCAGATAGGATACCTACTTGGCCTTTTTAGTGGGTCCACAGACAGGGTCGAACCCCCTTTCATACCCCCTTGCCCAAGCTGGTTGGGCAGCACGTGGGGGTGGTGGTAGAGATGCAGAAGGAAGTGATCCCCTCGTCAGATCTACCAGAGGCAGGTGCATGCAGTTTGTGTCCCAGGACTGCCAGAAGAGCATTTGTGCGCCGGTCATCACTTGCCTGATGTTCGCGATGTTGGTGCTCTCTCCAGCCTACTCTCGCTCAGCTCACCAATGAGGTCTTGCCTCAACGCAGCCAATTCCCACTGCAGGTCAATGAGATGGCCATCAATGTGGGCCATCCAGCACCTTTGGCGGAGATATTTGCTGCGTTGCTTTGCAATTGTAGGCTGGAGTGTGTCAGGCAAACTCGCGGAGGCCCATTCAGTCAGACGCGGTACCTCCACAGATAATGCTTCCAGCCCTTGCCGTTCATCCTGGCTACTTACCCCAGGCAGCAGCAACTGTGGCAGCAGCATCTATAGAAAACAAACTTTCATTAAAACTAAAGCTGGACTCCTTTAAACAGAGTTTCAAGCACTAGTGCTCCATTTCTGTTTGTGACATGAGCTTCTGCAGCAAATCCAGACAGTTTGAGATTAATTCTTGTAATTTCCAGAAAAATCTGACCTGTTTTGCTTTGGCAAATATTTGAAAAATGGGGATACATTCAACAAATGCATTGAAGTAAATGGCCAACTAAGATTTTTTAGATATGTAACAATCTCTTTCACTCTATGGGGTGTTTATTTCCTGCTAAACCTAGCAAAATAATGGACTCATAACTAGTCCTAAGGACTAATGTCACATAAAGGAGAAACAACTACGTGGGGTGGGGAGTAGGGTTTTTTTTGGTAAAGGGTTTGTTTCTCCTTTAACTTTTTGTATTACGTAAAATGGAGAGCAGAGGCACAATGTCCTACAAAGAATGGCTGCTTTTTGCCTTATATGAAACTTGGAAGATTGCATTTGCATTGTAAATACAAAGCCCTTATTGTCTCTACACACCAACTCTTTTACAGTGGCCATTGAAGTGTGTGACCACAGGTGTGGGTGTTGTAACAATCCCCCCCCCCATCCTAGGCACAGCTCAACTCTTCTAACTACTCAGCCATACTTAATAAGGGATTGTAATAAATTATATTTCTCAAATTTATAACTGCGGGACAGCACAGGGGGGATGGCCAAGGACTGGTGGGAGGGTCCAGGTTGTTCTTCTGAAAAATATAAACAGAACATAGATATAAGAATACTCTTTACAAAGGGCAACATTCATCCATGCGCTTACATAACAACAACAGCAATAATATTTACCGTCAGACTATATGGGTGGCTTTTGCACATCTGCCCCACTGGCATCCTGGGGCTCCTCTTCTGCACAGGCCTGCACTACTGCCTCTGCAGGGGTCTGACGGGAGGCCACTCTCCCTGTCTGTCAGTCCTTGCTGCCGTATTGCTGGCCCTTCAGCTACAAGTTTAAAAATGGAAACATAAGCTAGAGACTTATTCACCCCCCCCCCCCACTGGCTTTCCTAACGTTAGACCCCCTATCTAACCCCTGCCCCTGGGACTCAGGACTTGGTTGAGAGGCAGGTCCCTCCACTCCTTCCTCTTGGCCCCCCTCAAACAAGTCCTGAGACCCCTCACCACTAACTTCCAAATTTTTTGCAGTTTTGGGCAGCTTCCAAACTTAGCTCCAGCTCCTACTCCTTTGCTATCCAAAATGAAAGTGCGCCAAATGTCCGCCTATGCTCCTAAAATAGCCGCTGGAGGACTTCCTCTTGGATAAAAAAACAGGAAGTATGGAAATGAACATTCATTTAACCCTTTAACCGCCAAGCACATTCGGCGTACGTGCTGGCGGTTCAGGTATCAGGCTGCCAAGAACGTACCTTGTACGTTCTCCTGCAGCTGAGCCCTTCTCTCTGCATCGGCGGCTTTTGCCGCCTCTGCAGAGAGTCAGGAGGGTTGACAGCCCCCTGGGCAACGAGGCTGTCAAGTCAGATCTGTAACACGATTGTCGCAGATCCTTCTTCAAAGTGGCAAATGCGCTGCAAATGGCGCTGCTGCTGCTGCATACTCACCTCTTCCTTCCTGCACAGCCGCCCACACTTCCTGCTGCGCAGACACGCTGTCCTGGCTGCCTCCATCGGTTCCAGCAATCCCCCTGCTACAAAAATGATGCATGCTTTTTTACACACTTACCTGCACTTACACATACTTACAGTACATTTATACACTTACACACACATTTTAGTAAAGATTGGTATTTTTTTTTATTTTTTTTTTTAAGCACACTTGGTCCCTTTTGTACACATATTTACATGTATTTGCACACTCAAACAACTTTTATTAGTGCACAAATATGTATACACAAAACTCACAAACAGGTGTTTTTTTTTACTTATTCATTGTACCGTTTGTTTTACCTAAAAACATGTTATTTTGACAGTGTGACTATTTGATAATCGATTTCGGCCACTAATTACGCTGTTGGATCTATAAAACATTGTGTGCGATAAATGCGGCAAACCGCAACAATTTTAAGCGATTTTCAGAAATGTTGTAAAAACCTCTACGTTTAGAAAAGCTTTGCAGTTTGGTAGTTTGGTGCAGAAAGACTTTTTATCTTTGTTAGATTCGTCAGAATGTGTACTTTCCAAAAATATATGGTTTTGGGGGGTCTTTGCTGTGAGGAGGGTTTTGAGGCACATAATATGAAGTCAAGGGACTAAGTTCACAGAAGGAGAATCGGCAGCGGAGTAAAATCATATGCACTATTTTAATTTGGGGTCCGCACATGCCAGCTGCCTTGGTATATCAATGCATATTGGGCATCAAATGGTTCAGTAGACTCTTGGCATCAGTATTTATGGTGTTTTACAATTGTATATAAGAAATTGGGTGAGATAAATGCGGCCAATTGCAATATTTTTAGGCAATTTTCAGAAATGTAAAAACTGTTGCTTGTATCACCAAATTTAGGAGAGGCTTGTAACTTGGTACAAAGACATGCATACCCAATTTGGATTTGCAGGAATGTGTACTTTCCAAAAATGTATGGTTTTCTGGGGTGAATTATACTTTTTTCTACCTTTGCCCCCCCCAAAACTATGTAAATGTGTTGATTTTGTAGTACCTGAAATGACAGACCATATGGGGATTTTCCTTTTGGGGCCCCTATATGCCACGTGCTTGGGTACACCTATACATATTGGGATCAAACTGTTCAGAGGACCCTAGGCTTTAATATTTGTGGTGATTTCTATTGATACCTAAAAGTATGTGGGAAATACGATGCTACATGTTGGAAATTTTGAGGTGATTTTTGGAAATGTCACCAAAATCACCAAATTTAGGAATTGTTTGCGGCTTGGTGCTTTGGAATAGAAAGACATGCATACCCAATTTGGATTCGCGAGAATGTGTACTTTCCGAAAATATATGTCTTTCTGGGGTGAACTTACTTTTTTCTACATTTGCCCCCCTTAAAACTATGTAAATGTGTTGATTTTGCAGTATCTGAAATGACAGACCATATGGGGGTCTTCCTTTTGGGGCCCCTATATGCCAGGTGCTTAGGTACACCTATACATATTGGGCATCAAACTGTTCAGAGTACCCTTAGCTTTCATATTTGGAGTGATTTATCTTGATAGCTAAAAGTATGTGGGGAATACGATGCTGCAGGTTCGAAATTTTGAGGTAATTTTTGGAAATGTCACCAAATTTATGAATGGTTTGCGGCTTGTTACTTTGGAGTAGAAAGAGATGCATACCAAATTTGGATTCAGGGGAATGTGTACTTTCAGAAAATATATGGTTTGCTGGGGTGAACGTATTTTTTTCTACCTTTGCCGGCCCCCAAAACTATGTAAATGTGTGGATTTTGCAGTATCTGAAATGACAAACCAAATGGGGGTCTTCGTTCTGGGGCCCCTATATGCCAGGTCCTTGGGTACACCTATACATATTGGGCATCAAACTGTTCAGAAGACCCTAAGCTTTCATATTTGGGGTGATTTATCTTGATACCTAAAAGTATGTGGGAAATACAATGCTGCGGGGTGGAAATTTTGAGGTGATTTTTGGAAATGTCACCAAAATCACCAAATTTAGGAATGGTTTGTGGCTTGGTACTTTGGAGTACAAAGACATGCATACCCAATTTAGATTCATGGGTATGTTTACTTTTAGAAAATATATGGCTTTTTGGGGTGAACTTACTTTTTTCTACTTTTGCCCCCCCCCCCCAAACTATGTAAATGTATTGATTTTGCAGTACCTGAAATGACAGACCATATGGGGGTCTTCCTTTTGGGGCCCCTATATGCCACGTTCTTGGGAACACCTCTACATATTGGGCATCAAACTGTTCAGAGGACCCTAAGCTTTCATATTTGGGGTGATTTATCTCAATACCTAAAAGTATGTTGGAAATACGATGCTGCAGGGTGAAAATTTTGAGGTTATTTTTGGAAATGTCACCAAAATCACCAAATTTATGAATGATTTGCAGCTTGGTACTTTGGAGTAGAAAGACATGAATACCCAATTTAGATTCAGGGGAATGTGTACTTGATGGAAGTGTGTTGAATTTGAAGCACCTGAAATGACAGACCATATGGGGTCTTCATTTTGGGGCCCCTATATGCCATGTGCTTAGGTACACCTATACATTTTGGGCATCAAACTGTTCAGAGGACCCCAGGCTTTCATATTTGGGGTGATTTATCTTGATACTCAATAGTATGTGGGACATACAATGCGGCAGGGTGGAAGCTTTGAGGTGATTTTTGGAAATGTCACCAAAATTTCCAAATTTAGGAACGTTTTGCAGCTTGGTGCTTTGGAGTTAAAGACATGCATACCCTATTTGGATTCGGGAGAATGGGTACTTTATGAAAATATATGGTTTTCTGAGGTGAACGTACTTTTTTCTAACTTTGATCCCCCCCCCCAAACTATGTAAATATGTTGATTTTGCAGTATCTGGAATTACACAACTGATAGCTCAAATGAGGTGTCTACATTTTAGGGCCCCTATATACCACATGCTTAGGTAAACCTATACATTTTGGGCATCAAACTGTTCAGTGGACCCCAGGCTTTCATATTTGGGGTGTTACATTGATACCTAGTGATGTGTGGGAGATATGATGCTGTAGAGTGGAAGCTTTGAGGTCATTTTTCAAAAAATTCACCAATTTCTATAAAACATTAATAACTTTAGGAAATAATTACAACTTGGTAGTTTGGAGTACAAAGATATATTTACCCATTTTTTATTCACCAGAATCTGTTCTTTCTAATAATGGGTAGTTTCCATGGTAAACCTACTGTTAGTGGAATGTTTGTCCTTGAAATCAGAAGTATGCCGTTTGGGGAGCGGTGCTTTGGAAATCTGGTAGTGTACTGCTTGTCGATTTTGATCTATACAAGTGAGAAATCTCCATAAAACTATATATATTTGGTATTGCCGAGTTCAGGAGACCTTTCTAAACCAGCTGTGTTCTCATACATAAAATAAATGGTGTTTCTGATATATGTGATTGTTCTTTGTGAAACATGATTTTTTTCATTTTATTAGACACTTAGAAGCCTATATTCTTTTACAGTAGTAGAATTACACCAAAATTCTTGCATATTTTGAAAGTTCAGGTAGTCCTGAAAAAAATATTATATTGTTTTCCTGGGTAAACTAAAAGACCTCCCCAGGAAAGGCCCTTAAAGTGAAAGAGTGCAAAATATCTAAAAACTGCTTGGCAGTAGATGTTTGCATCTAGGACAAAACGACTGGCAGGGAAAGGGTTACATTTAAAATCATGTAAATTTCATGATTTTTTTCGTGATTTTTGCAAAAATCAAGATTTTTTTGTGAAAAACCTATACAAATACATTGTATGATTACTACCAAATAATTATAATTTAATCAGGAATATTAATAAATAACCTACAATTAGGGAAAAAAACAAAAAGTTAAAATTGGGTTCATTCAGAATAAAACATTAGATAGATTTGGATTTTAGTAAATAATCCCTTTACTGTTAGTTTGGCACTTTGAGAAAGGTCTTAAGGTAGGCCGAAACGTTAGTCTCCAGTTTTGCAATAAAGAATTTTTTATTATCTTTACGACCTGTGAGTTCTTCTAGATCTTCTTGATCGGTGATTGCAGCTTGTTGACCTTGCACCCAGGCATGTGAACTGTTTTTTGTGAGTGCCAGAATTATAAATTTATACATATATACAGTATATACATAAATTATATATACAGATACCTATTCTAAACTACCTGTAGATCTTAAGATCTCAATAGCCTTGTATATTATGCTATTGTTCAAGCCATTAGGCATTAATAGATTCTGCCATCACAACATCAACGGACAGGATATTTAATCGTGAAGAACCTTCAGCTCTTCAAATAAAATTTCAGTTTAAAAAGGTGGCCTCCTGTTCTCTGTATTTTTCTATGTGAAAAAGCTCCCCCGCTATTAGTCTATAATAATGACCTTTATTGTTTTTCCTCGATATTGCTATTTGTTCCTCACTATTGCTGTTGCTGAGTCTTTCACAAGTAGATATAAAAGAGATAAGAGATAAAATGAAAAATCTTTGAAAAGATTTTTCGAAAAGGGAAATAAACCGGATACCCTTTTAGCTAGGAGATTGAGAGGGCTGCGAAAAGTACAAACAATTGAGACAATTAAGACTAAAAAGGGGGCATATGTTAATGACCCTAGGGAAATAAATAAGGCCTTTGTGGATTTTTATACTGACTTATATAATGGGGAAAAGGTAGCTACTTCAAAGGGTATTATATGTGAAACCGCTAAATTTCTTCAGGCCTGTAATCTCCCAACACTTAGGCCATCACAATTTATTTCTCTGAACACACCAATTACAATAGCAGAAATTACAAATGTTATAAAGGAAAAATTAAATGCTACAAAGGCCCCAGGTTTAGATGGTTTTAATGGGAAATATTACAAAGTTTTTATGGTGGAATTGCTCCCATATATGTTAAAAATGTTTAATGCCTACTGAAATGTTAACAACACAGATTATAGTAATACACAAAGCTGGTAAGGACCCAAAGCTTTGCTCGAGTTACTGTCCCATATCATTAATCAATACGGATATAAAGATTTTTGCAAAAATCTTGGCAGAACGTTTAAATATGCTGCTTCCAGATTTGATCCATTTCGATCAAGTGGGGTTCATTAAGGGTCGGGAGGCCTCAGATAATATTAGAACGGTAAATCTTATAGAATTTGCAAATAAGGAAAGAAAACAGGCTATTTTTCTATCATTGGATGCCGAAAAGGCGTTTGATCGGGTCGATTGGTGCTACCTCCATACAACATTGGAAAGTTTTGGTATTGGGGGCCCTATATTGACTGCGATCAAGCGCCTTTACTGTAAACCAAAGG
Organism: Xenopus laevis; assembly: GCF_017654675.1. NCBI lineage: Eukaryota > Metazoa > Chordata > Amphibia > Anura > Pipidae > Xenopus > Xenopus laevis. The sequence goes on along the minus strand of NC_054379.1, from coordinate 64,261,392 downwards.
CTGAAGTAAAAACGGGATATATAAAATCTGAGGTTTTTGAAATTAAAAGCAGAACGAGGCAGGGGTGTCCACTTTCTCCCCTTTTATTTGCATTATGTATAGAGCCACTGGCATAAGCTATAAGGCTGAATGCAGATATAAAGGGTATAAAAATAAGAGATGAGATATACAAATTAAGTTTATTTGCAGATGATATTTTATTGTCGTTAGTCCAACCTCAAGTTTCACTTCCTAATTTATATAAAGTATTGGATGTCTTTAGTAGATTGTCAGGATATAAGATCAACTATTCAAAATGTGAAGCGTTAAATTTGAATATACCGCATGTAACAATCCATGAATGTTTATTTAACCGATACAAAAAATCACATTCAAGTGAGATTCTTAAAGGGGAACTCCACAAAAATATAACAAGCTTTTTGAAAAGTAAAAATAATTTCAAGCAACTTTGCAATATAAATCATTTAAAAAATATGCAGACTTTTCATGATTTTTAATGGTTTCTGACACTTCCCAAAGCCTAGCCACCTGCTCTCCTACTGATCTGTCTGACTACTTTGCTGAGCTAGCTGACTACTGTTACTTTGTATCAGCAGCAATCTGTCCTTATTTTACATCCTCCAAACCCACAATTCCCTGCACATGTGATTTCAATAAGGAAAGGCACATCACAGTGCAATGCAGTGAGGGTTATGTAGTTCCTGCATGCTGCCTGTAAGCTGTGGAGAAGTTGTGTTTTAGTCCCTCCTTCCCTGCCAGGATTTCAAATGATGCAGAAAGAAAAGAACTGTTAACCAGCTAGATTTCAGTATAGAAAATGGCATTTATTCATACTTTTTGAAGAAACAGGTAACTGTGAAGGGTATATTAGGGGTTTCTGTGTTATGTGGGCTTCTTTATCAAATTTTGGTTTGGAAGCCAGAGTTCCCCTTTAAATACCACTTTATAAGTTTATTTTTTTTATATGCAGCATCTGGATAAAGTATTCAAACAACGAGATCTTCAACAAAAATTGGTGGATACCAGACTAGAGCAAGCCCAAGAAATGATGAAAGAAGCAGAGGCAAAACATAATAGGGAGAAGGACTTTGTAAGTAAGGATAATTTAGCACTTACAAATCTGTGTTACATAATTACATCATAAAAAGACCAAAATCCATCAGGTTCAACCCCTCACAAGGAATCCATAAATCAAATGAACACATATACACACATAGTTATACAGACTTATCTATATATTCACAAACACATTTTATATATATATATATATATATATATATATATATATATATATATATACACACACACACACACACACACACACACACACACACACACACACACTCTTTCATGCAGCTGGAGCACTCTAGTACATAGGCAATTGCCCGGGTGCAGGTTATACTGAATTATGCATAGAACAACGAAAAACCTCACACACAGGACTTATAAGGTGCAAAAAATAAAAAAAGATTTATTGCAATGTTCGGCTCCTTTACTCGAGCCTTCTTCAGGTGGTGTCACCTGAAGAAGGCTCGAGTACAGGAGCCGAAACGTTGCAATAAATCTTTTAAACCTTTTTGGTTCAATAGAAGCGTTGGTGTTGTGGTGGGTAAGAAAAGACGTGCTTTTAAGGCTTTCAAGTTAGCTGGTACAGCCAAAACATTTATAAGGTACAAGGAGGCCAATAAATCATGCAAAGAAGCTATAAGGCAAGCTAAAATTGCTATAGAAAAGGATATTGCAGCAAGCAGTAAACAAAATTTTTTTAAATATGTTAATAGTAAAAAAATGAAGCAGGAAGGGGTGGGACCCTTACTATCAGAGGGGGGTCAGCTGGTTGATGAAAACAAAATAAAAGCACAGATTCTGAACTCATATTTTTCATCTGTCTACACAAATGAGGAATCAGTAAGTGAAGGTTTCTTTCTTAACAGTCCCAATTCTAGTAATACAACTAATGATGCATGGTTCACACATGAAGAAATTCAAAAGAGACTAGAACATGTTAAGATTAAAATAGGTCCAGGGCCAGATGGTATTCATCCCAGGGTAATTAGCAAGCTTAGCTCTGTGATTGCCAAACCTCTTTACTTAATTTTTCAGGATTCATTGAGATCTGGCATAGTGCCGAGAGACTGGCGAATTGCTAATGTGGTGCCTCTTTTCAAAAAAGGATCCCGTTCTCAGCCTCAAAACTATAGGCCAGTTAGTCTGACGTCAGTGGTTGGAAAGCTTTTCGAAGGGTTAATAAAGGATAAGATACTGGACTTCATAGCAAATCATAATACTAAGAGTTTGTGCCAGCATGGTTTTATGCGTAATAGATCTTGCCAGACTAACTTAATTTCTTTTTATGAGAATGTAAGTAGAGACCTCGATTCTGGGATGGCAGTGGATGTGATTTACTTAGATTTTGCTAAAGCATTTGATACAGTGCCACACAAAAGGTTACTGGTTAAATTAAGGAATGTTGGCCTGGAACATAGTATTTGTACCTGGATAGAGAACTGGCTAAAAGATAGACTACAAAGAGTGGTGGTAAATGGAACATTTTCTAATTGGACCAGTGTGGTTAGTGGAGTACCGCAGGGCTCTGTACTAGGTCCCTTGCTTTTCAACTTGTTTATTAATGACCTGGAGGTGGGCATTGAAAGTACTGTTTCTATTTTTGCAGATGATACTAAATTGTGCAGAACTATAGGTTCCATGCAGGATGCTGCCACTTTGCAGAGTGATTTGTCTAAACTGGAAAACTGGGCAGCAAACTGGAAAATGAGGTTCAATGTTGATAAATGCAAGGTTATGCACTTTGGCAAAAATAATATAAAATATAAATGGCAGTGTGTTGGAAGTTTCCTTAAATAAGAAGGATCTAGGGGTCTTTGTAGATAACACGTTGTCTAATTCTGGGCAGTGTAATTCTGTGGCTACTAAAGTAAATAAAGTTCTGTCTTGCATAAAAAAGGGCATTTACTCAAGGGATGAAAACATAATTATGCCTCTTTATAGGTCCCTGGTAAGGCCTCATCTGGAGTATGCAGTGCAGTTTTGGACTCCAGTCCTTAAGAGGGATATAAATGAGCTGGAGAGAGTGCAGAGACGTGCAACTAAATTGGTTAGAGGGACGGAAGACTTAAATTATGAGGGTAGACTGTCAAGGTTGGGGTTGTTTTCTCTGGAAAAAAGGCGCTTGCGTGGGGACATGATTACACTTTACAAGTACATTAGAGGACATTATAGACAAATGGCAGGGGACCTTTTTACCCATAAAGTGGATCACCGTACCAGAGGCCACCCCTTTAGACTAGAAGAAAAGAACTTTCATTTGAAGCAACCTGGGGGTTCTTCACAGTCAGGACAGTGAGGTTGTGGAATGCACTGCCGGGTGATGTTGTGATGGCTGATTCAGTTAATGCCTTTAAGAATGGCTTGGATGATTTTTTGGACAGACATAATATCAAAGGCTATTGTGATACTAAGCTCTATAGTTAGTATAGGTATGGGTATATAGAATTTAATTAAAAGTAGAGAGGGGTGTATGCATGGATGCTGGGTTTTCATTTGGAGGGGTTGAACTTGATGGACTTTGTCTTTTTTCAACCCAATTTAACTATATGGCAAATATTATCAGAGATTGAGCCCTGCAGAACCCTATAAATTAATTAGAATGCTGTTGATGAGTGTACTCCAGTTGCAGCATTTATACTTCCACCATAAGTGCAAAACCCCACATGTAATAGTCCTAATCTTGAACTATAGAACACTCAGATACAGTATTAATTGCATATGACATTGTAAGCAGACAATCTCTCATTTAGGAACACCTAACCCTATAAATTAATTAGAATGCTGTTGATGAGTGTACTCCAGTTGCAGCATTTATACTTCCACCATAAGTGCAAAACCCCACATGTAATAGTCCTAATCTTGAACTATAGAACACTCAGATACAGTATTAATTGCATATGACATTGTAAGCAGACAATCTCTCATTTAGGAACATGTTAAGCTGGAAATAAAGTATCATCTGCTTTGCATTCACTGGAGGCAAGGAGCTGACCACTACAGCAGTTATATGGGTAGAGATGCAATACTGGCTACATTACTAAATTAATTTTGGCTAATCCCAAGATGTCGCGGGTAACAACCACATTTGCCCTTTATAACTATGGAAGAGAAAGCATTTCTATGGATTTGAACTGCAAAAGATGTACCCAGCCATGTGGTCTTATCACTCAGAAACCTCACTTCAAAGGATCTACAGAACTGTATTTTCACACCTCTCCCATGTTCCCAGAAAATATAATTCCTTCAGTCCTTGTGACATGTGTCCTTTCTTCCCTGGATTTTTTTTGTCACTTATAACAGCCACCGCTGAAACACATATTGAACCATCAATAATTCCCATCCCTGGGAATTTAAAAAAAGACTTTTCACAGGAGGACAGGCTCCAAGTACCCTCTTCTCAACACTGGGTCCATTTTGAATGAAGTAGAGAATCCCATCCCAGGCCTCTCAGATTGAAGGGGCAAAATAGGGAAGAACAAAACAGAAAAAGCCTCCTCTCATCTCCAGCCCAGGGAAAACTGCAACAAAACATTCAGGAAAATCAATGAAAAAGAAATTCCTCAAAGTTCTGCACCCAACCACCTGTGACCTTGACCCTGGACCTACAGTTGCCATTACTAGAAAATTTGGACCACATTTCCACAGCAGTCAATAAAACAGGTTGGAAGACAGATTTTTAAACAGCAATGACACCTTCCAGTCTGGGTTTAGATGGAATCATAGCATAGAAATCATACTGGTTTGCATACTGAATGAACTGCTGATAGCAAGAGATAAATTAGAGTGCTCTATGCTAATAGTAATACCTTATTGATCGCTCTGCTGCATTTGACACTGTAGGCCATAGCAACGTAATAGAATGTTTAAAAACATTCTGGGTGCAGAAGGTACAGTGCTCAAGTGGTCCTAATCCCTTCTGCCAGGCAGGTCATAAAACGTCACTACTGGAGTACACTAATCAACATCATCCCCATTACCTTATAGTGTTGCACAGGGCTCAATCTTATCACCAATACTAATTGCCATATATATGCTGCCACTTGGAAATACCGTCAAGCACTCTTACTTACCATTGCTATGCATATTATACCGAACTAAACCAGTTTTTTCCAGCTTTCACATGGGAGTCACTGACCCCATCTTACAAATGCTCTGTAAGGCTACAGATTTGTTATTGCTACTTTTTATTACTCATCTTTTTGTTCAGGTCCTCTCCTATTCATCCAGACTCTTATTTAAATAAATGCATGGTTGCTAGGGTAACTGGGACCCTAGCAACCAGATTGCTGAAACTAGAAACTGGAGAGCTACAGACTAAAAAGCTAAATAACTCAAAAACCACAAATAATAAAAATTAAAACCATTTGCAGATTGTCTCTGAATATTAAAGTTTTAAAGGTGAACAACTAGTTTAAACTAAACCCAGACAAAACAGAGGTGCTTATACATATTTTTCAAGGGCAGTGGCTGATGGTAGGGAGCACAGCTAGTGGATTTAAAACTTGGGGGTGTAAAACCAGATTTGTCATACCAGTGTGCAGCCTGGGTGTGATTCTAGACCTAGTTCTATCTCTAAATAATAATGGCCCTGTTTATTGAGAGGAGTGTCTAACCCACCTATCCCCTTTGTTCTTCAGACTCAGAAATACTCAAGGTGCCAGAGTAGCACTAAAATCCTTTTGATCTTGTGCTTTCTGTTACACAGCACCAATAGTATGGAATTCTTTGCCAATAACAGTCCAGGAGGCATCTTCTCCTTTTGTTTTTAAAAGCATATTAGACATTTTTGTTCTCTCTGGCTTTTTGAATACAAAAAGAAGCATCCCCTTAATCCGCACTTTGAGTCCCATGGGACTAACAAGACACTTTGAGGACTCCTATAGCCTGAAAACACTTGGTTTGAAATATAGACCTTATGCAAATTCCCAGTGGCCTGATATGTATGTGTACACTGTCTCTATAGACACCCTGTATTGGCAGATAAAATGTCCCATCTATCCTGACATTAAGAATATCAGTAGAAATAGTAAAGGAATAACACTGGGTAGTGGCTCCCCTCTCTAATTTGTAGGAGGCACCAAGGAGTCACCCTAGAAAACGGTAGAGATGAATATGGAATTTCCACAGGTTGCACCCCTAGAAACTAGCCAGATGTCATGGCTGCTATAGTGAAATTTATGGATGAAGAGTTCAAGTACGGATTGTTCCAGGAATCTTCATAAATACTATATGTTGCATAAAAATATAGGTTTATTGAGCCAACGTTTCTGGTTCCAAAAAAAGAACCCATCCCAAGGACACAAATCATATATAGATATCTGTGCAAACGTATATACACATTCATATACATGCCTTAGTATTAAAATATATGCACCTGCCTATGGCCCTCTTATAGATGCAAACATATATGTTGCTTGGTAGACCAGTTGTATTATGGAGCTTATCCATTAATTGAGCATTTGTTCTGAAGGCAGTAGAAGCCCCCTGCAGGATGTGGGCCATGGTGCGAGCATATATTAAAATGTGTGATAATAATAAGTACCTCGGTCAGAGTCCCAAGCTCCTGGTTCTGGTAGAGCACAGTACCCAACCCCAGAGCTTGAGCTGAGTGGGTAGTAATAAACCGCACAATTGACTGGGCAAAGCAATTATCTGGTCCTCCATTCGTTCAGGCAGTGATCAGTGATACAACAAGGCTGCTGAATCTGGAAAAATTTACATTCAATGGTCCCACAAAAGTAGTACATACCTGTGGTTATTGTTAACCCAGCAATCCTTATGACAGACAGGCTTCAGAACTCCTGTAGTGTTTATCAAGACAAAAATTAAGCTTACCTGCCATTGGGAAAAAATATTGCCTAGTGCTTAATTTATTAAGCCATATCTTATCCCAGGAGCAATGCCATGGAATGAAAAGACATTCATATGTAGGTATTCCTTTCAGTACTCATCTGGATTAAACCTGAATGTACCCCAGAAACAATTACAACCCCGTGTAATGCATAGTTTAGGTTAGCTGCAGTCAGAGCAAACCTATATCAGACCTTCATAGCCACCCAGTCCAGTGATCTACATCCATTAGAGCTACTGTTTCAAGGTGAGCAATAATTAGAGCATATCCTACTGCAGAGAATAGGAGCATACAGATATGATCACAGCAACATGTAATACATAAAATATTAGCTACTGCTTAGGGCAAGCATATATCTGGTCCTAGCCGTTCCCAGGCCTGTGCTTTACATACCTTAGGGCTACCTATTCCAGGTGAGCCATAGCCAGGGTATATACTGCAGAAGAAAATATAAGCACAGATACAATCACAGTAACATGAAATACATAGTTTATATTAGCTGCTGCTTAGGGCAAGCATATATCAGGGCCTAGCAACTCAAAAGGCCTGTGCTCTACATCCATTAGGGCTACTTGTTCCACGAGAGCAATAGCCAAATCGTATACTGCAGAAAACATGTAATACATAGTTAGGTTAGCTGCTGCTTATAGCAAGCATGTATCAGGGCCTAGCAGCCAACCAGATCTGTGCTCTACATCTCACAGGGCTACGTGTTCCTTGTGAGCAATAGCCAGAGCATAAGCTGTAGAACAAAATAGGAGCACAGGTACAATCACAGCAACATGAAATACATAGTTAGGTTAGCTGCTGCTTCGAGCAAGCATGTCTCAGAGCCTAGCAGCCAGCCAGACCTGTGCTCTACATCCTGTAGGGCCACGTGTAACATGTGAGAAATAGCCAGAGCTTAAGCTGTAGAACAAAATAGGAGCACAGGTACAAGTACGGAAACATGAGGTCCATAGTTTAGATTAGCTGCTACATAGAGCAAGCTTATATCAGGCCCTAGCATTCAGCCAGACCTTTGCTCGACCTCCATTATGGCTACCTGTTCTATGTGAGCAATAGCCAAAACATAGAATGCAGAACAAAAATAGCGCAATACATATTATGGATTATCTGCTGTTTAGAGCAAGTATATATCAGAGCCTAGCAGCACCCCCCCCCCCCCAGCCCAGTGATCCATATTCAATGGGGCTACTGGTGTCCTATTTGTAAATGGCCTGAATTCAGCACCCAGCCTGACAGTATACAATACTTGTCAGCATAAGAGAATGTTAGCCCAATTATCTATTTGTATAAGGGCTACTGGTTTCAGGCGGGCTACTAGTTTCAGGCAGGCAACAAGCATAACCAGGCACAGTGCAGATAAGCATATGATTATATAGCATGCAAGCAGTTAGTTAGACTTTAGTACACTGCAGAACAGCATATGGACACACTCCTTACCTGCTGCTCATTATGCAAGGCTGGAAGCAGACCCCTTAATGCCACAAATTCCAGGACACTCAATTGTTAACAGGAAAACAGGCCTCACAAGTTTACTGACAACAGCAGGACTTACCTGAGGCTGCAGCTTCCTAGCTTGCTGAGTTAGAGAGTGAGCGGGGCCATCTCCACTTGCTTTAGCTGGACCTGATTATATTCAGTGTCTGTACTCAGTGGGGGGTTGATTATACTCAGCTGGTGTCTGCATAGGCAGGGAACCCAAAGCAACTGCGTAGGTTATACTGAGGCAAATTGGATAATTGGTGCCTCCTGCACAGGCCCAAGTTTGCTATAATATGATTATTATTATTATTTTAACTACCTCCACCTTAGGAAAGTCTGTTGAGGAAGGCAGTTGGCCATGACCTGCCCCTATTAAAACAAAAATAAAACAAAGGTAACAGGGGGCAGTAAGGTTCAGGCCCCTAACTAATTAGCCTAAACTAACTGCCACCTCCCTCGCCCATCCGTAAAAATGGGGTGTAGGGGCCACATACACCACTGCCGCCGGACGCCCTCTGGGCAGGTCGGGAGGGCACACGAATGGGGGGACAAGCACCTGCCAGCCAATGCTCTTGATAGCAATACAGGAAGGAAACTGAAATACAGGCAGACAAGGAGTAGCAAACATTGCACCTCAGTGCCTTACCTGATTCAGGAGCTGAAGTTCAGAATACTCCAGGTCTGAGGTAGTGTGCTGGGGGGGAAAAAGGTCCCATGGACCAAAACCCCTGTCTCTAGGACGCCTTTTGGGCAGGCCTTATGCTTTCCTAGGCATAAAAAGAGAAAAACAAAAATTTGCTTCTAATGATTGAGGCATTTGTTCAGAGAACAAAGCCAAGCGCATAGGAGAAGGAACAAAAAGACGCCGGTAGGTGGGTGTGGTTGGCCTTTTAAAGGCTTGGGGAGGTTCCTTCTAATGGGAGCAGGGAGGAGGGGCTATCCCGTAACGTACTGACATGGAGTACGTCTAGGGAAAAGCAGCTTGTCTTATCATATGTTTGCCCTTTTTGTTTATTGAATAGCTGCTGACCCAGGCTGCTGAATGGAAACTACAGAGTAAAATGCTTAAGGAGCAAGAAGCAGTTCTGAAAACACAGGTAATGTGAAATACAGGGCATTACATACAATTCTCTTATGTGGGCCCTTGCTGAAGTGTTGGAGAAAATAATTTCACACTTTGATTCTCATACACATATCTTCTGTTCTCAATTATTTAAGTATAGATGGTTAACTGCTTTATTGCTGGAAACTGATCTCTCAGTAGCGCACAGCAGATATTACTTTCAGATGAATGCTGTATACTGTATCTCCAGAGTACATGGTCCACACAGGCATATTTCTTCAAACCTTTGCTAATTAGCTCAAAGGGGAATTATCATAACATCAAAAAAGTTACAGTCTTTATGTATAGATTTTTCTAAATATATTGCTATATTTTCTTTCACAATTTGAGAGATAATACACTAGTTTAGCTGTCTGCGCACATCCCCTTCAGTTTCCTACCTTACTTCTGGCAACTTGTTAAATTCCTAATCAGCACTTCAAAATGTGACATACAGTTCTTCTGCTTGAGCCAATAGTGGAACAGCTTTAATGGACCAATCACAGTTCTTCTCACTTATATTTGGTCCTTTCTTGTTCCTGACGTCATAGTCCAGCACCACATGTCTCTCTGTCTCTTCACATTGTGCAGTGTTACTACATATATAACATGCATAACTACCCTATGTTTGCCATTTTCTGTAAAAAAAAAACATTAAACTCATCCTGGATGCATTGATGGGATATTCATCAAGGATAACTTGTTTTGATGACTTTTGTATATTAGCCATGAGAGAAAGTTTTGGCAGCAAGGTTGCCACATTATCTTCTATATCCTAGTGGTTAAGGTGTTGTAACGCTAATTTGGTTACTGTCCCTTTAAATAATAGCTTCTTTGGCAATTCAGGGGCCCTGAGTCCCTTTTGCAAGTTGAAAAGTACTGGGAACTAGGAATCACAGCGCAGTGCCTCCACCTAGGGAGCACTGAGGAACTTACCTCAGAGGAATCCCCTAGGAAATAATAAACACACACTCTTTGCAGATAACAATATTTAACTTTATATAAACTGTAAAGTAGTAACTAATACAAAAGTCACGCCTGTATGGGAATATAAGGGACACTACCTAAATCCCTATTAGGTTTTAACTATCTGTTCAAACACAGTTCGTATAATATCACAGTCCCACTTGTCTGGAAGGGTTAAAAAGCACACAGTTCAAAATGCAATGTCCCTTTCCCCAGAGCTCTTATTCCCCCGGTAGCGCTACCTTTCCCCAGAGTACCTTTTCCCTTGGAAAATAGCAGCTTCCCACGTAGCAGGCAAAATTACACAAGGCCTGTCTTCCTGTGGCAAATCCTCTTTTCAAGGGATTTACTTAGCGATTTCTCTCAGAGGCAGATCACATTGGAATCACAAGTAACTCTTCTCCAGAATCACTCTCACCAATGGCACTTTCCTCCTCTGAAGCTTTAGCAGCATGGCAGGGTCAGACAGCCTCTTTCTGCACTCCTGCAGACCTCACAGATCCAGCAGCTCTTGCAGGACTTTGCTTCCTTTTGATCCTTTCTCCACAGCCCGTGTTAGACTCAATCACACGGCCTACACACACAGATCCAGCAGGGCCTACACACACAGCTTCACAGTCTGGCACACCCTCTCCTCCCAGGATGCACTGCGGTCTCCAGCCAATCAGGTCGCTCTCCAGCCTGTTACTGGGCTGAATGATATCACAGACAGAAAAGCAGGGGAAGGATTTCTCTTCTCCCCTACATTCTCCCCTTGGACAAATCGGCAACGTCCTCGCTTGCCGTATGCCCTGGCATGCCTGGACAGCAAAACAGTCAAAAATGTCTTTATCACTATTGTTACCTGGGACCCTAACATTGGCCTTACCTGGAAACCTGCGCTTACCCAGACCCAGTACTTTAGATCTATCGGGGGTATCAAAGGTTTCAGGGGCCACCTTCATGCCAATAGGGTTCTCCACAGTAGTCTTCTCTCGACTCAACACCCTATCCTCTTCAGGGGAGTCACTCTCACAGACAGAAGGCTCATAATAAGACTTCTGTATGGTGGAATTTTTGTAAGTCTTACAACTTCGGGCCTGATGACCCATCACCTGGCACTTGTAACATCTCCCATTGAATCTTCTATGCCTACGGCGTACTTTACACAGTGCAGATTGGGTTTCACCTTCATCAGGAACTGGACAGTTTGGCTGGATGTGGCCAAGCTTGCCACACCGGTAACACTTAGGAACTTTCTTAGCCTCAGCTGGGGGTGGTCTGGCTCTCTCAGACAGTTGAGCTTTTAACTCCTCCAACTCTTTGCGAAGCTTCTTGTTTTCCTCCAACAGTTTAGCATCAGCAGTGGATTTCTCTGTATGCCCTGAAGTGGAACTTCGTCTGACCCTCACATAGGCATCCGCCTCCTCTCGCCGAACTCTCTCCATCAGAGCAATGTACCCAGGGGGTAGCTTATCCTGGTAGTGTGCTCTAATTGTCATGGCAACAGGGTCACTATTCAGGGTCCCTCTCTTCAATTGGCGAATTCTCAGAGGATCCATTTCACTGTCTGTAATTGCACCACGGCTCACTAGCAGTCTTAGGCCTTGTTCTAGCCGCACAAGATAAACAGACAAATCTTCCTTCTCTTTCTGAAAGGTAGAGTGGAAGCGATGAAGCATCTCTGTAGCACTCTCTACAGGGCCGAACGTCACCTCCAGAACTTCAATCAAATCACCTGAAGTAGCATCAGGGTGGCCAACCATATAGGATTTAACAACATCCACGGCAGGACTACGGAGACTCTCAAGGATTTTCCTTCTCATAGTCGTCTCGGGGCCAGTCCAATCTCTCACGGACACAACAGTGGAGTCTCTCCAGCTCTCAAAGGACTCTTCACCAGTAGGTACAGGATCTGTCCCGGAAAACACTTTAAGTCTCTTAAAATTACCATTCCAGGCCAGCTGTGTCAGTTGGTCAGTCAGTTGTCCCAGCGCGCTCACAATCTCTGGGGTATCCAGCCAGCCACCAGAGCTTTGCCGACTCCCCTTGGAGACCACGCTCTCACAGGATGGACATCTCTTTACTTGACTCTTTCCAGCTGGCGAATCAAACAATGTCTTGTCCCGCAGCACACTTTCCTGTGCCTTCACTGCATGCTGAGTAGTAAGGGCATCACCCTGGGAAGTTAACTCATCTGCGTCATCAGACGTATCAGGCAGAACAATCTTCCAGGGCCCTTCACTTTCAGCATCAATATCAGGGGGAACCCGGTCACGATCTATCTCTTTAGGGCTTTCTATAAGAACATTCAGTAGGACCCCAGCAGAATCTCTCCGTGATGCAGCCACCCTTGGGCGGTAAAAAGTCTGTTCCCCATCGAGAATTTGGTAAATAAATTCTTCTCTCACTCTGGGTACCATAGGCCCCACAGCGGCAACCTTTCGAGGGTTAAGTCCCAATGCAGTACACCACTGGCGAACAGTTTGTGGAGTTTCAAATGAAGACATATTTTCATCAAACATATCCAGCTTCCCAGTCGACATCTCAGCAGTGCCTCCAAAATGTAACGCTAATTTGGTTACTGTCCCTTTAAATAATAGCTTCTTTGGCAATTCAGGGGCCCTGAGTCCCTTTTGCAAGTTGAAAAGTACTGGGAACTAGGAATCACAGCGCAGTGCCTCCACCTAGGGAGCACTGAGGAACTTACCTCAGAGGAATCCCCTAGGAAATAATAAACACACACTCTTTGCAGATAACAATATTTAACTTTATATAAACTGTAAAGTAGTAACTAATACAAAAGTCACGCCTGTATGGGAATATAAGGGACACTACCTAAATCCCTATTAGGTTTTAACTATCTGTTCAAACACAGTTCGTATAATATCACAGTCCCACTTGTCTGGAAGGGTTAAAAAGCACACAGTTCAAAATGCAATGTCCCTTTCCCCAGAGCTCTTATTCCCCCGGTAGCGCTACCTTTCCCCAGAGTACCTTTTCCCTTGGAAAATAGCAGCTTCCCACGTAGCAGGCAAAATTACACAAGGCCTGTCTTCCTGTGGCAAATCCTCTTTTCAAGGGATTTACTTAGCGATTTCTCTCAGAGGCAGATCACATTGGAATCACAAGTAACTCTTCTCCAGAATCACTCTCACCAATGGCACTTTCCTCCTCTGAAGCTTTAGCAGCATGGCAGGGTCAGACAGCCTCTTTCTGCACTCCTGCAGACCTCACAGATCCAGCAGCTCTTGCAGGACTTTGCTTCCTTTTGATCCTTTCTCCACAGCCCGTGTTAGACTCAATCACACGGCCTACACACACAGATCCAGCAGGGCCTACACACACAGCTTCACAGTCTGGCACACCCTCTCCTCCCAGGATGCACTGCGGTCTCCAGCCAATCAGGTCGCTCTCCAGCCTGTTACTGGGCTGAATGATATCACAGACAGAAAAGCAGGGGAAGGATTTCTCTTCTCCCCTACAGTGTTTATCACCAAGGTAAGAGCAGAGGTCAAGGAAAGCCCTGGAGCTATAAGTGCAGGGGCTGCACAACAAGGGATCTGAAAGACCAGCAGCCAGATTATACTGGTCTAGGTCAGAGATGTGCAGAATCACATGTAGCTGTGTTTAGCTGAGAAGGAATGAGTTAAAGCAGGAGATGGCCAGGCCAAGGGGTGGAGTAAGAGAGGGAGGTGATATCAGGGAAAGAGAGTTCATATTACAGAGACAGCTCTGCCTCATGTTTCTTCCTGCTCAGAAGATAAGGATATCTTCTGAGCAGGAAGAAACATGAGGCAGAGCTGTCTCTGTAATATAATGTTATTAACTGCAGTATATACACATTAACACTGCAGTATATACACATTAACTCCTCAATAAACCTCAGGCTTTGGGGGTTTGTAAGTTTCTTGCTGTTTATTTGCTGTTTAGTAGCAGTTAATTAATCTCAGAGTATACAGAGAGCTGAGGTGGGGCTCAGTTGGAAGTAGAGCAGTCTGAATACAGTCTTTTTTTGGGGGGCTTTATTAAGTCTGTGTATAGCACTGTTGATATAGTTACTTAATTCAGCAGCCTGTCTTCAGAATCTCACCTCTCACCTAATTTTACTGGGCTTCATTGAGTTACAGATGTCATTTATATATATATATATATATATATATATATATATATATATATATATATATATATATATATATATATATATATATATATATATATATATATATATATATATATATACCAAGAATGCAGCTCAAACTTGTCTGTATTTGGTAAAAAGCGACACTTTTAGTCCTAAGTGAAAAAAGGGTATTTTCTTTGGGAGGAGAATACCATACCTGCTTCTCTCTTTATTTGGCATGACCTCTTCCAAAGAAACATTCAGCATTATGGGCTTTTAAGTAATCTGTAGGACTGTGTTTAGAGGAGCGGGGGTTGGGAGAGCAAGCATTAAAGGGAAAGCCACCTTCCCATATAGAATATACAAAAACAAAGAATGCAGCTCATCCATGTGTTGCAATTAAAATCAGTTTGGTGAATGGGTGTGTGGCTTATATCATATATTGAACTAAACAAATTATCCCAACACTTATTTTACAATTGGATTGGATTAGAGGAAACTTGTCTGTATTTGGTAAAAAGAGACACTTTTAGTTACATGGTTTGTACAAAGTATGCATAAGCTGATGCGCCCGCCAAGGCAGTGTCCATGAATCAGTCCTACCTAAGTGAAAAAAGGGTATTTTCTTTGGGAGGACTTCAACCTAACTTACTATGTATATATTTAATTTATACTTTTTTCTGCAAACAGATAACTCTCTACTCTGAAAGATTTGATGAGTTTCAAAATTCTTTAACAAAAAGCAATGAGGTTTTTAGCACCTTCAAAAAAGAAATGGAAAAGGTGAGTGTTTTAATATAGAAATATCTTATACTGTATGTTTTTTGCCAAATAAATACCTTTTCATAAGACCTGCAAGTGTGAGCCTCCATCGTGCCTACTGTTAGAGCTTTTTGCAACCAGGCATCATCCACCTCGATACGAGTTGTGCCGGCATCCAGCTGCTTATATATATATATATATATATATATATATATATATATATATATATATATATATATATATATATATATATATACATATATATATATAGATATAGATATAGATATATATAGATACATGTGTATGTATAGTAAGGACTAAAAAGGTCTAAAAAGTTAAATGTTGAGCTACGTAATTATGACTAAAAAATTTTTTTTTTAATACTGGCCTTAATGCAACATTCATGAGAAGTGCCCAAAGGAAATATTTCAAGAACAGAATTTATAGCTTCAGTGTAAACAAGGCTGAGTTACTAATTCTTTTGACCATATATAATAATCACTTTGTTTCAGGAATGTTTTGGTTAAAGCTTGCACAACTATAATCTGCCAGTGATGGGTTTCTAGCCTCAATAACCCAAGGATCAAAAATAGATCTATTTGGATGATGTATGAAGTTATTTTTGAAAGATAAGCATCAACTGACTTCTGCCATGCAATATCATGTGGATTAGTTAACATCTTGTTTAATTTCCTGATATGTGGTGATAGATATGCATATAAATATAGCATTTTCTTTAACTCTGGTTATTGAATACTATTGAAGGATATACCACTTTGATATACCACTAGGTTTGCCCATGGAATTCAATATGAAATTGATTATCAGTGTGTCTACCCTTATTAATGAGAATAAAGTATGTGGCTGTAGAAATAAAATATGAAATAAAGAATTGTATATAATAAAACATAAACAAAAAGAACACCAAGAGCCCCAATAGTGTAATATGTATTGGTAAGGGATAATGAAATAAGAGTAGATAACATATACACACAAACCAGGGTTACCAATACTCAACCACTGTAAAGACAGGTGGGGAGATTGTCCTGACCCCACTCAGGATTAAGAAGTCGCTCTCTGTAGATAGAAAAAGGGTATCAACCCTCCACCCAGGGTGGACTTAGTATTGTATAAAAAGAACAGAGGCGCCAAAAGAAAAAAAGGATATAAACGAGTTACAAAACAAAAACTTGGTAATCACAGGAGGCAGTAGTGGACTTACCTCCTCCAAGCAGACACAAAAGACTGTAATTAAGCAGTCAAAATTTATTAACGAACTCCAATCAGTACAACGCGTTTCACAGGCTCAGACTTCTTCAGGCAATAAACATAGGAGTTACATGCGCTAAGTGTGTATACTACTGCCAGATGCTGTAACTCCTATGTTTATTGCCTGAAGAAGCGGGTCTGAGCCCGTGAAATCCTTTTATTCTTTTGGCGCCTCTGTTCTTTTTATACAATATAATAAAACATGCACGTACATATTTACATATTTTTAAAGATCCAAAAGCCTAAAGAAAGTAGGGAGCATCTTCACCAAAAAAATGGCACGTTGTTAGGATAGATTATACATCATTCACATCAGTTCCTTTCACAGTGGAGCTTACAGTCTAACTACCTCTAACATTCTCACACACAGGAACTAATGGGGGAGTGTAATAAAAGTCACATAGAGAATAACAATTTCTCCAATAAGAATAAAAATTCACATCTCACAATATATTTTTCCTTAAACTGTTATTGCATTGTGAATTTTAATTGTGCATTGTAAATTGCACAATTTTAAGAAGTGCTTGAAGGTTTATAATAAGTTTATAATAAGTTTATAATAAATTTTATTACATTCACAGCGCATTGGAGCAAACTATAAAAATCGCAAACTTTCTGCCATGGTCAAAAGTGGTTTAAAAACAGTTTCCAGAAAGGAAAATTTGTTCACACAAAGGCATACCTTTTCCTTTACCAACTTTTATTACATTCCCCCATAAGTAACCTGCCCATAGGTTTTTGGAGTGTGGGAGGAAACTGAAATATACTTAAATGCCAGTAATGTTTGGAATATTAAAACCACTGGATTAACTACCTATACAGCAGACCCCGCAGTAGCGGGGACCCAGGAAACAGAGGGGCACGGACCACGGGATCTGCTGCATCATAGTGCCCCTCCCCAAGCCACCTTTTACCTTTAAAATAGCTTTGCAGTGCTGGCCCAGGAGGTTCGGAGCAGGCGGGTTGGGAAGGGGGCTAGGGGAAGAGAGCCGTTTGCGCCGGGCCCCCTCAGTATATTTTTTGGTGGGGGGGGGCCCCCAACGCTACCAATTTACACCTCTGATTAAAACAAGGTACATAAATATGATGATTACTGCTTTCTTTTTATTGGGCAACATAGTTGGGGACATTGTTTTAATATTCCAAACATTACTAGAATCCAAGCATATATTACTTGAGTTTGCAGCACTGCTTGTATATGCGCTGCTTGTATATTTTTGGAATGTGGAAGGAAACCAAATATGCTTGGATGCTGGTAATGTTTGTAATATTAAAACAAGGTCCCAAACTATGTTGCACAATATAAAGAAAGATGCAATCATCTTTTAGAATGAGCACTTCAGCTAGATGCAAGACTAGGAAGAAAAGTCACTGTAGTTCAGGACCTGCCAAGCAGGTATAGTGAACGTCTTTTGCAGCTCAGCCCTTCTCTCTGCATCAGCAGAGAGTCAGGAGGGATGACAGCCCCCTGGACAATGAGGTTGGGGTGCTGTCAAGTCTGATCTGCAATGTGATTGTCGCAGATCCGACTTCAAAGAGCAGATGCACCATGCATGGCGAGTCTGCTACTTCCTTACCTCCTCCATGAGGCACATCCACCCACTCAGTTCCTGCTGCACAATAACTGTGCTTGATGGTTCTCCGGGACTCCTCCAGCGATGACAGCGATCCTCCTGTTCCAAGAAACGGTAAGGGCACGTTTTTATACACTTACACACACATTTTAGTAAAGATTATTTTTTCCATTTTAGCACACTTGCTCCCTTTTGAACACTTATTTACACCTATTTACATGTATTTACACACTCGGACAACTTTTAGAAGTGCACAAACATGTATACACAAAAACTCACAAACAGGTCTTTTTTTTTTTACTTATTCATTGTACTGTTATCTTTTGTTTGTTTTGCCTAAAAACTTGTTATTTTGACAGCGTGACTATTGGATAATTGATTTTGGTCACTAATTACGCTGTTGGATCTATTATTTTGTTATTTCATTGATTTACATAATTTTTGTGGTTGTATTGCAATTTTATCCCTGCATTATTGTTCCTTATATATATATCTTTAGTATAGTTTTTCTGTTTGGTGCTTTGGTATAGAAAGATCTATTTTACTTAGTTTGATCCGCCAGAATATGTGCTTTCCAAAAATATATGGTTTTCTGGGGGTCTTTTTACAGTTTGGGGGTCTTACGGCACATAACGCACAGTTGGGCCTCTCTTTTTAGTAGCTGAGTTGGCCAGCATGAAAATTCATATGCACGTTTTTCATTTGGGGTCTTTACATACCACATACTTGGTAAATATATGCATATTGGGCATCAAACTATTCTTATAGTTTGATGTTAAATATAGTTAAATATATTTTCTTTGTACGTAAAACATTGTGTGAGATAAAAGCAGGAAAATGCAACATTTTCAGGTGGTTTTCAGAAATATTGTAAAAACCTCTATGTTTAGAAAAGCTTTGCAGTTTGGTGTAGAAAGACGTCTTTATCTTTGTTAGATTCATCAGAATGTGTACTTTCCAAAAAAAATATGATTTTGGGGGGTCTTTGCTTTTAGGAGGGTCTTGAGGCACATAATATGAAGTTAAGGGTCTATGTTCACAGAATCGGCAGCAGAGAAAACTCCTATGCACTATATTTATTTGGGGTCTGCACATGCCAGCTGCCCTGGTATAAACTGTTCACCAGACCCTTAGCATTAATATTTATTTGGTGTTTTAATATTGTATGTAAGAAATTAGGTGAGATAAATGTGGGCAATTTCAATATTTTCAGAAATGTCATAAAAACCGCTTCCTTTAGTGTAGCTTTGCAGTAAGGTATATTGGAGTAGAAAGGCATAATAACCCATTTTTGATTCGTCAGAATGTGTATTTTCCAAAGATATATGGTTTTGGGGGGTCTTTTTGTTCTGTTAGAGGGTCTTGAGGCACATAATACAAAGAAGGGGGCTTTGTTCAGAGAAGGCGAATCGACAGCAGAGAAAATTCAAATGCACTATTTTTATTTGGGGTCCACACATGCCAGCTGACTTGGTATATCTATGCATATTGGGCATCAAACTGTTCAGTAGACCCTTGGTGTCAATATTTAGTGTGTTTTCCAATTTTATTTAAGAAATTGGGTGAGATAAATGTGGCCAATTGCAATATTTTTAGGGACTTTCAGAAATGTTAAAACCGTTGCTTTTATCACCAGATTTAGGAAAGGTTTACAGCTTGGTGCTTTGGAGTAGGAAGACATGCATACCCAATTTGGATTCAGGGGAATGTGTACTTTTCGAAAATATATGATTTTCTGGGGTAAACATACTTTTTCTACCTTTGCCCCCCCAAAAACTATGCAAATGTGTTGATTTTGCAGTACCTGAAATGACAGACCATATGGGGGTCTTCATTTTGGGGCCCCTATATGCCACGTGCTTGGGTACACCTATACATATTGGGCATCAAACTGTTCAGAGGAACCCAGGCTTTCATATTTGGGGTGATTTGTCTTGATGCCTAAAAGTATGTATCAAGACAAATCTTTGTGTTCTTTGTGAAACATGATTTTTTTATTTTATTAGACATTTAGAAGCCTATATTTTTTTTTACAGAAGTAGAATTAAACCAAAATACTTGCATATTATGACAATTTAGGTTGTCCTGAAAAAAAATATATATTGTTTTCCTGGGTAAACTTAAATATCGTCCCAGGAAAGGCCCTTAAAGTGAAAGAGTACAAAATGTCTAAAAACTGCTTGGCAATAGATGTTCGCATCTAGGACAAAACAGTTGGCAGGGAAGGGGTTAAGGGGATTCTGTCACAGGAAAACTTTTTTTTTTTTTTTTTTACAAAATACATCGGTTAATTGTGCTGCTCTAACAAAATCCTGCATTGAAATCAGTTTTTCATCATTTTGAAATTTGATGTGGGGCTAGGCA
Organism: Xenopus laevis; assembly: GCF_017654675.1. Taxonomy (NCBI): domain Eukaryota; kingdom Metazoa; phylum Chordata; class Amphibia; order Anura; family Pipidae; genus Xenopus; species Xenopus laevis. Next base: position 64,240,846 of record NC_054379.1, on the reverse strand, counting down.
TGTTCTTAGTATCCCAGGTGCCCCCCCTAGCCATATGTACTCTTATAAACTTCAGTCATCCTTTAATGCTGCATGCAAATTGAAGTTATATCAACACCCTCCCTTTCGCCCCAGCAGCTGATCAATAGAAAAAAGGGAAGTGTTTTTATTGTGTTTTTATTATCTCCGAAATAATTTAAACACACCAGCTACGTATAAGCAAAGATTTATTACATACATAGAATGAAAAATATATACTTTAACGAGTGAGCACAGTATGCAAGCAACCCCTCTCTGCCTGTACAACTGGGAGATCCCTAAACAGTCCGCAGATCGAGGCTCAAACGGTTCACGGACGGTCCTGCGGCCGCACGTGTAAAACCCCAGAGGCAAATCTCAACTGACCGAATGGAGACTCCCAGCAGCTGATCAATATAGGCTTAGCAAAGAATGAGCTCATATAGTAATTTATTAAGAAGATATGATTTGGTTATAACAGATCTTGTTTCCCATGCGCTCATCAGGATCTGGCCAGACTCCCAAAAAGCACATCAAAGGCAGAGATCTTATCTTAGCTAACTAGTAGCTGAATAGCATATTGTGCCCCTAGCTACAATAAAGGAAGATCTGATGTTGGCTTCGGAAATCATAAGCATATTAGGTAATACATATGAGAGTAAGAACAAAGAACAGTATTCGGTCATCGATTTGATTAGTTCCCATGATTTCTCTTGCACAAAACTTCATTATACAGAATTATAGCTTATAAGACCTTGTATACTATGATACAAAGCTTTGTTATACACAATTATACATTAAAAAGCTGTTTTGTACACTATATTGGGCTTAACATACGACATTGGGCTAAACAGTAGAACAATTCTTTGTGTTCTAGTTTTATATAGTTCTGTAGCAAAGTATTGCAATGAGCTATTGGGTTTAATCAGAGTATTACCACGAGCCATTATTGAAAAAAATCCTATTATTATAGGAAGGTAATACAGCTAGCTCCCTGACACCTACATTGCTTAAAGGTACCATGCCCCACCAAGGGGTAGATATGAGAATAACACTCAAAAGTAAAACACCCAAACTTGTACAATGTGCACATTGTAATTTAGTAATAAAAATCATGACAGAATGTCTTTAATAATTGCTTCACTCTACTTCAAATGTTGTTATCCGCACAAATTAAATATTTAACTTTGATGGTAGTTGCACTTTAGGAAACCTACAAAACACCATAAATAGTAACTTGAAACACTGCAACACGTTTTAATAAAAATTCATTTAACATTTTCCCATAAGGCTGTTTTAATTTTACATTTCAAGAAGCTTGATGTAAAATCTCTGTATTTCATGTATACATGTAAAATATTTCTTATAATCAATTTCTACCCTTGATCAGATTACGGTACTCAAAATGTAATTTTGTAAAATAGTTTTGTTTTTATTTGTTAACCGGATTCTATGATTTTGCTAGATGACAAAGAAAATGAAGAAATTAGAGAAGGATACCAGCACATGGAAAACAAGATTTGAGAATTGTAATAAAGCTCTTCTGGACATGATTGAAGAGGTAAGGGAGTTATCACCTGACAAATATTTATAAAATAGGGTTTCATTGTCTTTACTCACTTTATAAGTAACATTATAAGTAGCTATATGGGGTTTACAAAACACTTGGGATAGAGACCTAGGGATAAAACTGTGAAAAACAAGGGAAGACAAAAGGATTTTTATGGGCTAGAGGCACATACAAAAAAACAAAGATACATCATCATCATCATTTATTTATATAGCGCTGTCAAGATACGCAGTGCTTTAACATGCAGAGAGATAGACTTCCAGGAGTGCCAGTGATGGACAGTGATTATACACAGAAAACACATGTGACAAGCAATAAAAAAAAACAGAATTAGACACACTTCTATATTAATAATGTATAAAATTAACTTATTTGTTTCAGCATTAATAGGTTAGCACAACTTTTAGATTATAAGGTCTACTGAACAGGCCCCTGTTTACCTTTCATATTGAGTATTAGTATATTTATGTTAAATTTATGTCATTGGTATTTTTGATGTATACACTCTTTTATTGTTCAACACTGCAGAATATGTTAGCGCTTTAAAAATGTGTAAATGACATTAACCTAAATCATACCCGGACTGGTGCTCCTGTTAGCAGAAAACTGCATTCAGCCATGGTACTTCTGTTCAAGCACCGCAGAAGAATCCTCTTACTACTTCTTCTATCTTAGCATGGGTGGCATGCATAGTAGAGTGAAAAGCGGAATTTTTTTTTCACTCTACTGCACATACATCAGCCCCAGGATTTTGAAGCAGGAATAAGCAGGAGAAAAGCATTACTCCATGGTGCTTGTGCAGATGTACCCCATTGCCAATCCAGTTTTCTGCTATTAGGTACGTGATAGCAATCACATAGGGGTACCTAGCATTTAAACTCATTGAGGCCCAAAGGGTTGGCTGTCCAATATTATATTGGAATATAATATTAAATTTAATAAAGAGCAGGAACACCTATCAAATAAAATGTAAAATGACTGTGTCTTTAGATTAAAGTCTAAATAAATGTGAAATAACTTCAAATCATACACAGCACTTAAAAGGTTTTGTCCAGCTTTAAGTTTGGATGAATGTGCAATACAGTGTTATGTAAGTGGTAAAATAATGTACATGCACCACAAAACATTGTTTCCAAGTTCTCTTGTTTGTTATGCAGAAATCTATGAGGGCCAAAGAATATGATTGCTTTGTACTGAAAATTCAGAGGCTAGAAAAGCTTTGCAGAGCTCTGCAGGAGGAAAGAATTGAACTGTACAAAAGAATTAAAGAAGCAAAAGTACAAGAAAATGTAGAAGACGAAGATGATGATAATAATGACACAGAAGACTGTGATGCAGACCACACTGAAAGTAATACAGGCGAGCAGTCAACCATAGATGAGAAGATAATCAATGACCTGGAAACAGCATTTATGGTGACTCACCATTTGGAGCACATGCCAGAAGAACCTAGCCTGGAATGTCTAAAATCTAATCCTAGCATTTTCACTCAAGTGGAAAACATTGTACAACCCTTGCAAGGTGCATGCTGCCCAGAAGCCTGTGAGAGGCAATCCTTACATGAGAAGCCACAACAGGCAGAAGCAGATGACGATATTGAGGCTGTTGACTAAATCAAATGTATATATTTATTTAGTTTGTTTAGCATAAAAAATAAAATTTGTGAAGCAACTTATAGATAGTTTTCAAACAGGTGAACAGTAAGTGCCACCTGCTGATTAGTTCCTATGGGATAGTCATTGAAAATTTGACTAGTAAAAGATAACATAATTCTGAACAACTTTCCAATATAGTTTTGTTAAAAATGTTCAGTGCTCTTCAAGTTATTTGTAAAAACAATTGCTATTTTACAGTATTTTGCAGTATTTGTCTAACAATGTTGCAAAAGTTTTGGTTCCCCAGCAAAGACAGATGTGTTAATCAGCTTGCTTGTCTTACATTGGATCACCAATCTCAGCCATCAGGGCAAAGAATAAAAAGGGATAGACAAACACTGCTTTCAGTAGCATTACATATACAAATAAGTTAAAAACTATAGAATGTGTGTAATGAATGTATATTGCAATGTTGCTTAGAATTAGGTTCTTTTACTACACAAATTTTTATTTTTGGGTTGACTTGACCTTTAATACATTTGTTGTTATTTGCTTTGAATTAAAAGTTAAAAATAACTGAAAGTAAAATCACTTCAGCATGGCAATTTCATAGACACTCCCAGTAATTCTACTTACTAACCTAGTAACCTGCTACCCTGCACCAGGGTACCTCTTCTTAAAAAATGCACCTGCCTGGGGTACTTTCTTCTGCACTACTTCTTCTATGCTGTTCCCAAGCATCCCCTGCTCTTGTTGAAGCTGAGTGCATGTACAGTACAGTACAGAATAAAGATGATCTGTATTGCATATGCACTCACACAGTGTAAACAGAGAAAGCAGAAAAATATGGTGCTGTGTATTGTGGGGGTAGTTAGTTAGCAATTAGAATTACTGCGGGTGCCGAACAAGTTGGCCCGAGAGATTTTACCCTTAGTTCTCTTTCAGTCTAGAAATGAAACAGTTGTGTGATTGACAATACAAAATAAAAAAAATGCAAACTGTCTTACATTTATTTGTATTGTAAAGTATGGCATACAGTATGGAGCACAGCTTTGCAGTTACATTTCTGTTTATAAAGTAATGTAAAAAATTAAGTTATTTCTTTATATAGGTCTGTAAAATGGCAAGGCTTTATTTCAGAGCTTTCTGCACAACAGGTTTCCAGATAATGGATCCTATAACTAATTAGTAGTCATGAATTACAATGATGTAGCTTATTGAACACACTTACTACTTCTAATATAAGTAATTCAAAAAACAACTGGACTTGCCGAGTAATTTAGAAGATGTTTCACTACTCATCCGAGCAGCTTCTTCAGTTCAACTGACTGGTGTGGGAAATTTTTGGCATATACAGTAGACACTTCCACTAATCCAATCACAACGCCACATTGTAACTCTTCAGAGAGGTGACATCTGAAATTCACAGAGATGTTGATTCTGTGTAGTTATCGTGATAGGATTACCAATGTGTCATGCAACCTAGAAACAGGTGTTTCAGGTGTGTGCATGAATGGATGTGGGAAGTTTTCTGAAACCACCAGGGTACAGATGTTAGAACATTTTGTATGTAGCAGACAGGTGGTGTTGAAGGCCCCCACCTCTGTTCAGGCATGGTTTCTCCACCTTGATATGAATCACCTCTTTCACACCTCTTTCAAACCAGCAGCCTTCTTTATCCAAAATTTGGACATTGCTATCTTCAAAGGAATGTCCCTTGTCTTTTATGTGTAGAAAGGCAGCCAAGTCTTGCCTTGTGGAGTTTGCCCTCCTATGCCGAGTCATTCGTTTGGTGAGCAGTTGTTTTGTCTCCCCAATGTATAGACCTGTGCACTCCTCGCTACACTGGACTGCGTATACCACATTGTTTTGTAATTCTATATAAGTGACATCTGCAATATTGCTTATCTATCTATTTTTGAGGTACTGGGAGAGTGCCAATACAAAGATTATGGAAGCTTGAGTTAATCAGTATAACTACAATACAAATATTCTCTCATCATTTATTTATAAAGCGCTGTCAAGATACGCAGTACTTTACTGCAGTTATAGCAAACAGGGAATAAATGGTGGATAACAAACAAGGATTACAGAGTACAATAGGGTTAGAAGGACCTAGATTAGACAGATGCTCTGTGCAAGCAGTAAGATATTTCTTCATACTTAACGGGTACTGCTTTTTTTTAATTATTTTTTTTGCTCCAGGATTTGCCACCTTATTTTTTTGCCATTGGATGTGTTAAACCAGGGGTCCCCAACCTTTTTCCACCTGTGAGCAACATTTAGATGTAAAATGAGTTGGGGAGCAACACAAGCATGAAAAATGTTTCTGGGTGGTGCCAAATAAGGGTTGTGATTGACTATTAGTAGCCCCTACGTGGACTGGCAGCCTACAGGAGCCTCTGTTTGGTAGAACACCTGGTTTTTATACAACCAAAACTTGCCTCCAAGCCTGGAATTCAAAAATAAACACCTGCTTTGAGGCCACTGAGAGCAACATCCAAGGGGTTGGGGAGCAACATGTTGCTCACGAGCTACTGGTTGGGGACCACTGTGTTAAACCATAAAAATAATGGCGTTATATACTTAATCATGTAGCACAAAAAAAACCCACATATTTATAAATTCACAGTTTATTTTACACTGCTTTTTACACTTCAACATAAATAATTTTACACATCCTCCCAGCTGTGGCTTTCCCATAAATGTAATGATCTATGAAACATTATGATATCAAGAATAAAAGTTACATAGCTAACTTGGATTTAAATGGGTAAAATATAAAAAGGGGTCATTTAGAATATTTATAAACCTGCTAGCTTGCCTACACCATTACTCCAGTTAATGTCTGTATAATTGAAGTTGCCCATGATGACTACTTGACCTAGCTGTGAAGCCTCTTCTATTTGTAATAGTAACTGAGCTGCCCATGATAACAACTTGCCCTAGCTGTGAAGCCTCTTCCATTTGTAATAGTAACTGAGATTAATTTTCTTCATTTACACTGGGCAGTTTGTAGCATACACTAATGATAATTTGCTTAGCCCAGCCAAAATCTCTACCAAGAGCATTCCACACCCTCATCCCTGGTAATTTCTTTAGTGCACAGCTTTAATTATGGCTTTATATAAAAACAGACTCCTATGCCCGTTTTAATTCCTTTGTAGCACCTTAAAAGGGTATAATCATATAAAGTCGCTATGGCAGGTTCCCACAGAATAGGCATCAAGACAGCAAAAGTCTCTTAAAGAAAAAGTTTTTATATCAGCCGGCAGCAACAGTTACAAAATAAAGGCAGTTTTTTTTCCAAACAACAAAAATAGCTTTTACCAGCAGTCTCAGTTCAATAATATCACAAAAACAGTTACAGACCTTCTACGCAAGTGACTGTGTGTGCACAGGCATATAGGATCCTTAGCATCAGGATCCTGGACTCTCTCTCAGTGTCTCTCCCAGCTAGTGCCCATGAGATACTGACCAGAATGGGTTTTAAGGAGTACTGATTAGCCACCTGAGGCAAATCAGACCCAGCTGGTCAGCCTCACTCTGATACCTCCCCTGTTTATGGGATGCCTTGACTTCCACGGCTGAAGCCAGACTCTTCAAATCTTGTCTGGAAATGAAATACAGGCCTGGTTTGACCCTAAAGGAAAAGGTTTGGAGAACGTATGCATTTCCCCCACTTCCTTCCTCACCAGCACTTTTCTACCGCGAGGGAGGTGATAAAGGTTCGACCCACTTTCCATTTTCCTGGGTCTTAGGTCTCGGCTGCTGAACATAGGTACCTGAGGATTTCTCGCACCTTTACCGGTGGGAGGATGTGAGCCCAAACCCTTGTCAGTGGGTACATTTATTAAAGGAGCAAGTTTTGGCTTTCTTTGGCTTTGTGGCTGGCAATCTGCAGTACAATAGGTATTACAATCTCTGTAAACACTTGGCAAGAAGAACCTTACAAGGATGCACTCTAAGGTTTTACCTCTATCCAAATGTCCACCTCAGGGAATGGTATGAGCCCAGCTACATACAGACCTTATTAATTCCCTAGGGACAACCATTTGTTTTAAAACCTCCCATGTTTGTATACCCTTGTACATTCTGTTTAAAGGAGAAGGAAAGATACGGAGGCATTTTATTGCCAATAGATTAGCTGCAATAGTGCAAGCTAGAATGCTATATTTATTCTGTAGAATGTTTTACCATACCTGAGTAAACAGCTCTAGAAACTCTCTGTTTGTTTAGAATAGGAGCTGCAGTATTAATGTGGTGTGACATCACTTCCTGGCTGAGTCTCTCCCTGCTCTGGGCTCAGATTACAGTAGAGAAGGGAGGGGTGGGGGGAGAGGAGCAAACTGGGCATGCTCTTGCCCAGGGCAATGAGGTTTAAGCTGAAGGCAGGAAGTCTGATACAGAAGCCCATGTGTACACAATAGAAGGAAAGAAATGCAGTGTTTCTTTTGACAGGGGACTTAGAGCAACATTACTTTGGGGGTTTACTGGTATATTTAGACGGACCTTTCTGATAAGGCTTACTTAGTTTTAACCTTTCCTTCTCCTTTAACCTTTATGCAATTCAAAATGAGGAAAAAGATTAACATTCTCAGGTACAATTACATTATCCAAATTTTTACAACTTTTCTCTGTTTCTTTCTAAAGTCAGAAAGAAAGATGGATTTAAACAGAAAATATGAAGACCCTCCTGCCTTTTCCGGGAAGATCTGGGACCCCGGACAGGAGAGCCCAAAGTAGTTTTACCTTTAGTCTCACTTTTAGATTCACAGTCGTGTTTGTGCATTTGTCTCTGTTTCCAGGACTTTCTCCGGTGATGTGTCTGTGTAAAAAATGCCCACTGGTCCTTAGGCCATTTTTTAGCACAAACTACCCTTTCAAAAGTCATGAGAAATGTCTCTGGATCATCAGACTGTCTCTTTTTGAACAGGAGAGGTATAGGTGTGGGCGCTGTCTCCGGACTGGACTGTACGACCTGGAGTTGCAGCAATTGCTCCTGCTGTTTGGAGAGCTGATCCTGTAACTGCCTGATTAGCTGAATCTGCTGATCCTGTTGTTGGATCTGCCAATCCTGTTGCTGCACCAAAAAAAAATAATTTTCACTCTCTAGCCCCTCTAACAACCATTGGCGCTCTTTTGAGATATATCCCATTTCTGATACCATATATGGTGTATACTCTATATAGCATCAGGACAGCAAAAGCCTCTTAAAGAAAAAGTGGCTTTTACAAAATGAAGGTAGTTTTTCTTTCTTTCAACAAAAAATGCAAGTAATTTGCAGTAATTTGCAGTAATTACTGCGTTTGATTGAAGTTCATCACAACCCTCATTCTTGCATAGAAACATAGTAAGTTAGGTTAAAAAAAGACGCACATCCATCGCATCCACACTTTGGCCAAAATATGTAAGCTCATTTGTAATGTCAATGGCCATCACTGTACATGAGTCCTTATTAACATTTTAAGTATGTAGTGCATTTAAAGTCCCTCAACAAACATAGTAACATAGTAAGTTAGGTTAAAAAAAGACACACATCCATCAGGTTCAACCTTTTCACTATATTTTAATCTGCCTAACTGCTAGTTGATTCAGAGGAAAGCAAAACCCCACTTGAAGCCTCTCCTATTGCCTCAGAGGGGGAAAAATCACTTCCTGACTCCAAAATAGCAGTCGGACTAGTCCCTTGATCAACTTGTACTATGAGCTATCTTCCACAAGCCTGTATTCCCTCCTTGCTATAAAGGCATTCAACCCCTTCTTCAAGCCATCTAATGTATCAACCTGTACTGATTCAGAGAGAGAATTCCACATCTTCACAGCTCTCACTGTAAAAAAAAAACTTTCCAGATATTTAGGCGGAACCTCCTTTCTTCTAATTGGAATGGGTGACCTCACGTCATCTGGAAAAACCTACTGGTAAATAGAGCATTAGAGAGATTATTATATGATCCTCATATATTTACACATAATTATCATATCACCCCTTAAGCACCTCTTCTCCAGCGTGAACATCCCCAATTTGACCAGTCTTTCCTCATAGCTAAGATTTTCCATACCTTTTACCTGCTTAGTTGCCCTTCTCGATACCCTCTCTTCAATTAAATAATGTCCTGTTTGAGTACTGGAGACCTAAACTGTATGGCATATTCTAGATGGGGGCCTTACCAGTGCTCTATGCAGTGGAAGAATGACTCCTTCCTGCCGTGAACCTATCCCCTTTTAATACAGCTCAAGACCTTATTTGCTCTTGATGCTGCTGACTGACATTGCTTTCTACAGCAAAGTTTATTATCTACAAGGACTTCAATGTCCTTTTCCATTATGGATTTTCCTAGTGCAGTCCCATTAAGGGTATACGTGGCTTGAATACTTTTACATCCCAGGTGCACGACTTTACATTTATCAACATTGAATCTCATTTGCCACTTAGCTGCCCAGATTGCCAGTTTGTCAAGATCCTGCTGCAAGGATGATGCATCCTGGATGGAATTAATTGGGCTGGATAGTTTTGTGTCATCTGCAAACACTGATACATTATTTACAATACACTCCCCTAAGTCATTAATGAACAAGAGTGGACCCAATACCCAGCCCTGAGGGAACCCACTAAGAACCTTACTCTAAGTAGAGAATGTTGTCAGGCTTATTATGATAGATAATTATAGTCACATAAACAGTAACCAAATATAAGAATCAAAATTAAAATTTCCTTGAAAAATTGTAATAGGAGGAAATCTTATTATCGTATGCCCGATTAAGTTCAGTATTATTGAGTCTTCTCCAAGCTACTGATACAAAGAGTGAAAAATCACAACAACAAATTAAAATAATTAATTTATTATAAATATATAACGTTGTTAGAAGGATAAAATCACAAAACATTTCTTGATATAAGCTGACTACATAAATTCAGAGCAAAATTGAACACAGTTGAAAACTATCAATAACAATAAGATGTGCAACATCTACATGGCATACATTTACTTTCAGCAAGGCTTGGTTATGATACACAGGCTATTATAAAAACAAAGCGGATATAAAATGATCTAATTTGTCTAGCCTCTCCAATGGATAATCACAAGAATAGTCCACATTACATTTGACTATAAAACTTTAATCATATAACAATACCATTGGAAAACAAAGGAAGGAATATGAAAATTGGACCTGATCTGTTAACGAAACATTTATATTAACCAATCTCTTTCCTTATTAAGTTACACGCTTGGACATCGGAACACATATATTAATAATATCTTGGGAAAAGTATGGACCACAATAAACACATGTGTCAATGGTTTGCAACTCCATTGAAGTTAGTGTCTATTGACTATATGATATATATATATATATATATATATGGAATCAACAAATATCCAAGCGTATAGCTCAATGTGCTTTAATATAATTGAAATTTATAATTACCAAGTATAGGATTCTGTTGGCGTACGATGTTATCCCAATTGTCCTTTCTATCCTTGCAGCTGTCTGATCTGGCAGAGTGCTTAGCAATAGTTTTTAAGTATAAGAGTGCGTGTGTGGGATCTGAATCCTGTCTTCTAAAATTTTTGAGAGTCCTTCCCCCCAATTGTCCCTATTATCCCTCCATGTTTCCCATTATATACTGTTCTTATCTATCATCCAGTCCCTAAAGGATTAGCTACTACCCAATCGGAAATGATGGGGAAGTCACTGGGTAAAATATTACTCAGTGAATCTCCATAAATCAATATATACATTGTCCATTTTTTTTTTAATGGTATGTAACATTTTCCAGCAGGGGGCACTATTGTCTTACATATATTTTATTCAAAATCTCCCCAAATAAACTTTGACCTGCCGGCTTTTCAATAGACAATATGTTTACATTTCATTTTGAGTAGACAATGGTCAGTAATCTCTTAATACCTTCCAATACTTGGGAATACACAACTGGATAAAGTCAGTTATTCTGGCAAACAATTGGCCATCTGGGTCAATATAGTTGTGTCTCTGTGTGTCTGGCAAGCACAGGAGAGCTTAATTATTACCCTTTTAACAAACATGCAGTTTTGTCTGTCTTCTTTAAGAACAGACCTTTTAAATCTCTATAGATATGTACCTGTGATCAATATGGAATAGTTCCATTTTATTTCTACTATCTATATATATTTGGATATGATATTTTACTACTAACGTTACCTTATATGTGATATATCTACGAATAATGATATCTATATATATAAATGAAAACTCATATAGATTTCTTATGTCTCTCAAGTTTTGAGCTGATTCCTAACTTCAGGTCATTTCTACTCTTTGGACTCAGTAAACAGAGATACTTAGAATCATTAAGACAGAACACTTGGACAAATATTGGTTCCATTCTAAAGGTTGTCAATACCTGTCTCAGCATTCTGTCAGTAGCTAAAAATAAGGAACCTCTCTGAATTTCTTCCTAACTTCAGATTTTTCAATATTAAATTGTATAAAAATGGGAATAAAATACCAATTTCTTCCATAACCATGTGACCAATTATGCCTATACGAATATCAAAACATGCTTACTAATATCTATAACAAGCTATATAATCTTGAGGTTATATTCTATAAGGATAACAAAATTTTATATCATTTTATTCAATCATAAATGTATTAATTAATCTTTTGATTTGGAAACCCGACAAATCCCGCTCTTTTCTGAAATCTTTGCTATACTGTGAAGGTTTCAGAAAAGCTACAAGGGTTTTCAAACTCTATCTTCATTATAAACATCATGTAGACTCATTCGACAAGATCTAAGCCACAGTTTATCTAGAGTCTCTTTGATGAACTTCATCCAACGGATTGCCAAGATGGTGATTACAGTTAACCACCCGACTATAATTATGATCAAGATAATCCATATGTAGTTTTCCCCCCATGACCAAACAGAAGGAAACAGTATTTCGTCATCGGTTGATGAAAATTGTGGGGTATCCATGGTAACATTATGTTTTTTAATAACCATACGGACAGTATGGCTGGGCTTTATTGTCCAACAAAAATTTTAAATCTGGATTTATGGCAATCTCCTGGTTTTGGAATGCATCAATGTTTCTTTTGCCTTTCCATCTCTGCATGAATATGTTGTAAATAAGTCTTTAATGAACTAATCTCAGATTCCATGGTTTTAAGGGATACAGAATTAGCGATTGTAACACCGGTTGCAAACACAGTTCCTACTACCGCAAAGATTATAGCAGCAACAATGGCAGGAATGAACCGCTTTGGTCTTTGGTTTGAAGAAAAGAGCTCTCTGGTCAAAGTTTTCTGGGTTTGCTCCAGGATCTGAGTAACCCGCTCTTGTGAATATTCGATATGTAGCTGGTACCAGGTTTGAAACTCCGGTGATCGAATATTTGATACGTTGACTTGTCTTTCGATGACACAACGTGCATCTAGGCTCATATAAACCTTCTGGGATAGGATCCTCTTGTTGGTCATGATGAATCCTGCCGTATCCTGTAGCATGATCCCGGATGATGGACCTGGCATCACAATCGGCTCAGCATGGAACTCTTTCCCCAAGATCAGGACTGCATATAAGATAGCGATCATCTTGGATGGCATCTTTGCACTTTAACCGGAACTTCCAGATCTTTACCACTCAGTTCTCGACTTGCTCTATTCTCCGAAGCTGTGAGCTAGGATGACAAACACGTAATTGGTTAATAAGCACCCATTTTTCAACAAAATCATCCCCCTTAGGAATATTAACTTTATAAACCACAGGAGATAATTTATCAGTGATTATATATGGACCTTTCCAGGAAGGTAGGAATTTCCTTTCCCTGGCAAAGTTATAATGATAAACTTTGTCATCCACCTGATATTCCATTTGAGTTGTTTTTAGATCATAGCACGTTTTCGTACTTACTGCAGCTTTTTCAATATTTCTTTGGGCAAACGCAAAAGCATGTTGTAGATGCTTACGTAAGTTCTCCACGTATTGATGTGCAGTTGTTGCATTCATCATATTGTGATCTGTGGTCCTGTAAAGTAAATGTTGAGGTAACACCATTTTTCTACCTGTAATCATCTCAAATGGAGAAAGTTTGGTTGCTGCACTTGGAGTGGCTCTAATAGCCATGAGAACCAATGGCAACTTGACATCCCAGTCTTTACCAGATTCCTTGACAAACTTTTTCAAAATGTTTACTATGGATTGATTGTAACGCTCTACTCCACCACTAGAAGCTGGTAGGTAAGCTATGTGTAGCTTCCTTTTTACTCCTAGAATTTCTCACATCTTGGTCATCACTTCACTGGTGAAGTGACTTCCACGGTCAGATTCAATACGCTGGGGAAGACCAAATCTGGAAAATATATGGTTAATGAGCAGTGATGCACATACACTAGAAATGCATGTTTTACATGGCAGACATTCTACCCATTTTGTAAACAAACAAGTTACAGTTAGCATGTATCGGTTTCCTTTTGAGGAAGTTGTTACTGGTCCAATGAAATCCATCTGAATATCCGACCATGACATGGATATTCCTCTTTTCATCAGTGGTGCCCGATGATTGGGTCCTTGTGGTTGGAACTAAGGACATACCAAACATCCTTGACAATATGTCCTGACATCTTGTAACATGTGTGGCCAGTAAGCATAGTCCCTCAACAACTCATATGTTATTTTCTCTCCTCGGTGACCAGCTGTCGGGCATAATGGGCATGTTGTAACATCAAACCCCGATATGCTGCGGGTACTACCCATTGTGTGATACCGCTTTTCGAGGTTCGTATTAACAATCTATCCTGTAATGAGAATTGGGACTCACCTTTCATTAAAACGCGTAACTCCTCATTATCAGCACAGTCTTCCATAGTTATGGAATGATCTTGTGGATTTTGAATATATTTATAAAATAAACCAATAATAGGATCCCCTTTCTGGCTCTCAATGAGATCTTTGCTAGGGGAATCTTGGCTCCACATTGCCACATTAGGTTGAGACTCCTTTTGGGCCTGCCCCCTGGTCGTGACATCCACTTGGATAGTTCCCATAAGGTCATCGATATCTAAGATCTCTCCATCAATGGCTGCTTTCTTGGCGAGGGAATCCGCTAGGTCGTTCCCATCTTTATCTGCGCCTGGATGCTTTGAATGACCCCTTACATTCTTCCAATAGATAGTAAGACTGTAGGTAGTAACCAGTTCATCGATTTTGCAGAACAGCTTACCATGTTTGACTGGTTTCTTGTTACTTCTCAACATGTTGGATCTTTTCCATCCGGGAAAGTATTCCACAAAACTGTTCCCAACATAATCAGAATCTGTAATTAAAACAAACTCCTTAAGATCACATTCTATAGCCATTTGTACGGCTTTGTATACAGCAGCAAGCTCTGCAACTTGGCTACTCTTTTAGTATCCTGTTGTATCTGATCTCTAATGGCCATCCCATAAGGGACATTGTCCATGCAGTTATCCTACTGTTTGACAGGTTTCCCTCTTTTATCAGATCACTCTGTAAATATTGTTGTGATTGATGTGCAGTTTCCACAATGATCTTTTCACCTTGAATAAAACTCCTAAAAAGTTCAGATACAAAACCCATACAGTTGCTAATAACGCTTTTTCACAGTTATTAATTTTTATTTTAACTGGTGATAACGACTTGCTGGCATAAGCAATTATTTTATTTCGTTTTTCTTGTTTTTGGAAAAGAACCGCACTTACACTTTTGTCGGTAAAACCTGTTTCGACATAGAAGGGTTTTCCACCTTCTGGATAAGCAAGGCATGGAGACTGGATAAGCTTAGTTTTAAGTTCAGATACTGCTTGTTCGTGACACTCATTCCATTCCCATTTTGCTCCTTTCTTCAGCAACTGCAAAAGAGGTTTTGTAATTTCCGCATAGTTGTCTATGAACTTACGTGAATAGCTCATCATACCCAGGAATGATCTCGAGATTTGTAGGAGATTTCGTGTTTTTTATCGCTTCCACTTTCTTTTTCTGTGGATTGATTCTTTCGGCAATAACTTCATGTCCTAGGAAATTTACCTTAGATCGGCACCATTGGGCCTTCTGTAAAGAAAGTTTTACACCCGCCTTCTTCAGCTGGTTTAATACATATTTTAGTTCTGCAATATGCTCTTCAAAAGTTGTACTTTTTATCAATATGTCATCCACATATGATAATGTACCTCATTCAGCAGCATCAGGCATTGCTTTGTGCATGAATACAGCAAACTCCTGCGTTGATATACCCGAAAGGTAATCGGGTCCAGGCATCCTGTTGTTTTCCAAATGTAAAGGCCAGTTTGTGTTGATCCCTTTCATCTATTTTAATTGTCCAATATCCTTGTGCGCAATCAAGGGCTGTGAAGATTTTAGATCCTTGGATTTGCGCCAAGCATTGGTCAGTGTATGGTACGGGCCAACCAGACATGTAGACTCGTTTGTTTAACTGTCTTAAGTCTGAGCAAAGACGAAACTGACCATTGGGTTTAAGGACTCCAAGTATTGGATGATTAAAAGAACTGTGTACTGGACGGATGATACCCTTTTTCTCTAGATTTTTAACGATTTCCGAGAGTGACTCATAAGCCGCTAACGGAAGTTGGTATTGTTTAACAAACACAGGGGGTGCATCTGGATCGGTCTGGATTCCTGTAACATGCAGGTTAGTTTCCCCACAGTCATAAGTGTCCTTGGCGAACATATCCTGGAATTCCCAGAATAGTTCCTTTAGCTGTTGTCGTTCTGATTCATCAGAACATGCATCAGCTATAGAGAGTTGCTCTTCCATCCGCTCCTGAAATTCTGGGAAAATCTCAGGTTGACTTACCTCATAAGCCTCTTCAAGCTTGCTGGTCAGGTCATCCGGGGTGTGATATATCTGATCTTTCCCCTGTTGGAATGACTCATACTCACCTTTATTGATCTCATGGTTGAAGATCAATGATGTCTCCTCTACGTAACACGTACCATTCTCAGGACTGAAAGGATAAACAGAGTGAATACTGAACAATCCCTCAGGTGTTGAGAAGCAATGTTGATCCACTACTTGTTCTTCTGTTAGATATTCATCAGGTATCAATCCAATTACATAATTTTGAAACCCAAAAGTGTAATACTCAATGGCTAAGCCAATCATCGTATCCTCTTGTAATCCTCTATGAGGGCTCATGTTTTGGATAACCATGTATAACGGATCCTGATGGATATTTATCATGGGAGTCGGTTTTACCTTCAACCCAAGTTGCTGCATCCGATTAGATAAGCAAATTAATGCATCTGCATTTCTCAGCTTTTGCCCCTTCTTCACTTGAATGGGTAAAAGAAACGATTTATAACCTTCAGGGATCTACGATATCCACTGCATAGGGTATTCACTGTCCCCATCTCAGGGCTTGTTCTTTATCCTGGAATTCCTCTGGATTCCCTGATAGTCTGGACCACAAAACATTATTGATCAAATCAACCTGTATGGCAAATCGATGTATAATGTAATTTTCTAAATACATTTGATATTGTGGTTCCTTTAACACATTGAAAATGTGTCTCGCAGATTTGTTTCCTAGGGAGATAAAATGCATCTTGCAATCACATTTTGACTCTGGTCATCTTTATCCAGGTCATAAACCCATTCCTGTGAGGAGGAAAATTTAATCATCTGAGGATCTGTAATCTGCTTTAGAAGTCCTAGATTTATGTAGCTGGCCTCGGATTTGAGATCCAACTTGGCATATTTCAACTGGGCAATATTATTTACCTGTACGGGAACTAGCACAGTATCGTTGGTCTTCTCGATTTTAACCAATGATTGTGTATGTCTGGTTATGCCTGCAACTTCCTGATTTTCCCCTTTAAGAGAAATGGTTAGTACATCACTCTCCAGGATTATTTTTTCAATTTTGTCCTTTTGGATATTAATGATGTGGAAGGAAGTATTAACACTTTCTTCAGGTTTATCATTTTTCAGGATTGATATATTTGGTATTTGACTGTTCGCGATTGTGTATTGCGGGAGCGCTCAAAAGCAATTGGAATTTTCACTTGGGTCCAAATTGCCTCATTTATTATGGAATTTAATCGCTTGAGCAAATCGATCCCAATGATCAAACGATCATATGGGAGGTCTACAATCAATGTTGGATGTCTAAGGATCTTTTTGCCAATCTTGTATGTCAGCCAGGATGTGCCTTTCACCTGTAAACTGTCACTGCCCACACTTATCAAAGAGCCATCAAATGCCGTTAATCTCGGTGTCTTTTTTGATGACCCCAAGATCTGTTGGCAGTGGCTAAAAGATAAGATAGTGACCTGAGACCCGGTATCCAATAAACCTTGGATTGGTCCGACACATCCATCTTGGAGACAGGTATCTATAAAGTACCGGCCGTCTAACTGTAAGAGATTACAGAGAAAATTGGAGTGTTTTGCCATCTGTTGTTTTAAAGAATGATCCTTCTTTAAAAAGGATATTTGGATTTCTCTCCTTCTGTTTCTGCCTGCAGGTCATCTGGGTTCCCATGGATTCCACCACTGGGACGAACTGAACAGAGGGTATTTCACACACGGGCTGTAGTGACATTAGATCACGAGAATTGTCCTTATTTGGCTGCAAGATAAATGAAACATTAGACTTCCCTTTGACCCCGGTTGGGTCGGTGCCATGCATAATATGATCGTTGTCCATATTTGGTATTGCCGTATCCATTTCCGTACAGGGACCTGACCCTGTTTCTTTTAATTGGCGGAACTGGGTCCTGCCTTCACATCTAAAAAATCCTCAGACTGTTTTGGTGCAGAAACTTGAGACATTTTACTTACAATGTCGCTCAATTTGGCCACCTGGTCTGCAAGCTGATCAAACCTGCTAGGTTTACGTGGGTTTTGATTATGGGGACCATTTTGGTTCCCTGTGGGTGATTTGCCCCTGGGTGAATCTGGTGATTCCTGTCTTTTTCCCCATTGCTGCCTGGGCCTATTGTCCCAACGTCTATACCCCTGGGGACGCCTGTACTCTTGGTAACCCCTATAATTCTGTCTACCCTGGTACCCTCGGTAATCCCGGTTGAAGCGAGGACGGTAGTCCTGGCTTCCAGAACCTGAGCTGTTCCCGTCTGGTCCCTTAGGATTTTGAGGTTTGTTTTGTATGGGATTGTCTTCGGTTCTGCTGATTAGACCCATTGTCTGAAGGTACTTTCTTTAGCTGTGACTCAAAATTTAAATCAGGTTTTACTTTAGATTCATTGACATTGTGTTCTGGGAATCTTTTAGTTTTCCTTTCATTTACATTTGGGCCCTCACTGATGTTAAACAGTAAGGTTGCTGATGTTACTAGCTTTTCTAGGGGGCTTTCAATATCCAGATCATGGGCAAGACTTAATTTGATCTGGGCTGGTAAGGCGTCATAAAACAACTGTTTAAAATCTATAGATTCCCAATCAGGGTCTCTGTAGGCCAGACCATAGGCATTTTTGATCACAGAGAGAAATTCTCGGGGGGTTTTGGTTAGGCCGACATGTAAGTCTATAAATTTCTCTCTTTGCAGCAGTGGTATTTCGGTATGGACCAAACTCTAATTTGATCTCGTGTAATACCGATTGCCATCTGGTGATACCTCTTTCTTTAAAGGACGAAAAATAATGACGGTATTTGTCATCAAAGGCCCATGGAAGAAACCTGATTCTGTCTGCCTCAGACAAGTCCAAAGAGTCCATAGTAGACTCATACATTTCTAAATGGGTCGCTATTTTGGCACAACCTTTCTTAGAGAATTTCGGCACAGCAGTATTCAAGAATTTAATTATGCTGGCAGAATTTTGTTTTTCATCTGGATATTGGGGATTTTTACCTTTTGAACCCCTTTTATGGGTGTTTTTCCCCCTTCTTGGGACAGGACTGGAAAATCACGCTTCCTCGCATCACTCTCAGACCCACTTGTATTAAGATTGGAAGCATAACTTTTATAGGATACATTGGACACAAGGGATTTACGTCGCTCATTCCTCTCTGGGGATGAGTCTTGACAGGAGTCTATAGGGGTCCTGGTTCTGCGATTGCCTAGTAAAGCGCTCATAGCTTGGCAGGCTTTGTTTAAATGGCTCAATACATCTTTTGTCTCTGGTTTACCATCACTAAATGGTTTGGCTTTAGGAGCATATGGTGATCCATTTTTAAAATGGGGAGTTATTATTGGAGGATCAGGAGATCTCTTATTATCAGGTCTATCTGCCTGCTGACTTTTGGAGTACTGTTGTTGCAGTTCTTTAAATTGTTCTTTAAGCCTTTGGTATGCTATGCGGCTATGCTCAGCTTAAATTTCCATACTTTTAATTGTTGCTTCCTTGTTTGAGATTTCTTCCATCAATTGGAATTTATCAGAGTTCATAGTCTGGACGTTTGACTCTATATCACGTAACTGAGATGTCAAAAATTGGACATTTGATTTTGTCTCATGTATTTGAAATCTCAGTTTTTCTATCTCTACTTTCCTAGCTTTTGATAGGATATCTACCTCTAGCATACAAAACAGGAGGTAGGGCACACATTAATCTTTTCTCTTTGTCTGCACTGTTAGTTGCTAAGATTGTACTTGTTAAATAACGTTCAACCACACCATTGATTGCAAAGATATCATCAATATCCTCCTTCACATACTTTTTTTTTTTGATCGTAAATCATATCGTTAATACTTTGACTAAATTTTACCCGTGTTTGCAAAAATTCAACAATGTTACGGGTCAACTGCTCGGGGTCATTACCATTATCACTTCCTGTGACACTCATGGTTTCAATGAGTCAACAAACAAAAACAATAATCAGCTCAACATAAATCGAAACTGTTTTTCAATATTTGTATCAAAATGAGAAGATCTCGGGGGGCGTGGCCAACCACGCATCTAAGCAGGCGCAGATTAACGGCGCTCCCGGGGCTTACTCTTTTTAGGGACTGATACCCCTTTATTGGTGCCACAGCACCCATAAATTAGAAGAGGCTTACCTCTAGAGCCTCCGACACGCGCGTCGCTGCTGGAGCTGCGCCTCTAGCTGCCTGCAGAGGCGAGATCTGGTTGCGGCCTACCAGGGGAAACGGAAGCCCCGGCCTCTAGTAGTGAGGCAACGCTGACACGTGGGCGTGTGCTTGTGGGACCTCGCTGGACACTCTACTCGCGCAGGTTCCCTGCTGGTTCCCAGGGGTGAGTGTATACGGCCCCCTGGGGTGTCCCCACTATCCATCTGCCTGCCATTCTAGCTGCAGCTTGCAGTCAGGCAACTACATCTGCGCAGGCTGCTTGCACCTTCCCCAATCTATTCAGCAATAATGTTGGAAATGCCAAAAGGGAAGGAGGACTAGAGGCTCCTTGCATAGCTGCAAGCTGGACACAATCCAGGGGATAATTCACAGGACTCATTATTTCAACACTCCCCACCCCTGTATTATATCCACCACTGTCGGTATTTAGCTTGTGTGGAGAGAGAGAGAGTACTTACAGATTGCGACCAGCTAGAGTTACACCAGGATCCCTGGACTCATATTGCCTGTACGAAACACAACACCAGCAGTAACTCTGCTCACAGATGGGAAGCAATACCCACTAACCCTGGACACGTTATGTTAACCCTCTGAATATATAAGACAGTGCATATATAACTCACATGTGATTTCTATGCCTGAAGTGTGTGCCAACCAATACTTTACTCAGAGCATTGCTGCCTATTTACCATTGGAAAGTCCAATAGCAACGAACAAGTACTAAAACAACATTGTCCTACGGATCTCAACATGGGGAAACATTCTCAAAAAACCAAGACGGAGGCAGCAGCCTGCTTGGAACGGTTTGCACACTCTCAGCCTCAGCCACCTCTTCCAGAAGAAGAACCCACTCCCTCTCCACCACCATCTCCCTCTTCTCCACAGCTGTCTCAGGAAACCCCAGAACCAACCATGAGTGAACTCCTGGGGGCTATAATGGAGAGCCGCACCACCTCAACTGCGCAATTGGAGGCAATTAAAATCAATCTGTCTCTGCTGCGTCAAGATATGCAAAATATCCGTGAACGCACAACAGCAGTGGAAAACAGAGTATCAGATGTGGAAGACTCAATCCCACCTATACAGCAAGACATCCGGGATATTAAAACTCAGCTCAAACAAGCGTTGGATAAAACTGACGATCTCGAAAACAGATTGCGCAGAAATAATATCCGGATTATTGGCCTTCCTGAACGGAGAGAAGGGCAACATCCTGAAACCTTCATTGAGAAATGGCTGCAGGATACACTGGGTGCGGATACGTTCACCCCGCTTTTTGCAGTAGAAAGAGCGCATTGAGTCCCTACCAGAGCCCTCCCTCCGGGTGCCCCACCGCGGCCATTTCTTCTAAAGCTACTACACTACAGGGACAGAGATGCGGCGCTGAAAGCGGCTAGAGTACAAGGGCCTATTGTCTACAATGGAGCAACAGTATCTCTATACCCTGACTTCTCCCCTGCAATCCAGAAGCAGAGAGCCACCTTTGTAGCAGTAAAGAGGCGTCTGAGAGATGCAAATATTCCCTACAGTATGCTGTACCCCTCAAAGTTACGAATTCAAGATGGTGATCGGGTGCTATTCCTCACTACACCAACAGAGGCAGAGGATTGGCTGACTCGCAAAGGGATTAGGCATTCCCCGCCAAGAGAGAGGAGAATCCCTCTGAATAGCCCTCAGTAGGATACAAATTCATTACACAGATGAAGGTGACTCCCCGGACCTCGGTACAGGTTCCTCAGTGGTCACAAGGAAGGTAACTTCACAATTTCCACTCACAATATCTACTTTCTATGAACTATCTCACACTAGCCTAGACTCAATGCTTTATGGCTTTGCAGACATACAGAGGGACTCTGAAACGGTGGAACGTAGATACCTGCATTATAGTATTCTACTAAAATATTATTCCCAGGTTCCTCTTTGTGAGCCCTAATAATTTCATGGGGAGCCCACTGTTGGACACTGAAGGGATCACCAGTACTTATCTCTGGACTAACTATGTTAATGCTGATTTACAATCACGCAGTACAGTTCATACTAAAATGGTTGGTATAATGTACACTTATGTGATGTTTTGGTTGCATGTTCCCCCAATTTAACCTGCTTCTGCAGAATATGTTACAGGGTACAAGACCTGCCCAGGTTTGGAGGGCGGGTAGGGAGGGTAGGGGAATTCTGTTGGTTTTTTTTTGTTTGTCTATTGGTTTTGTTATGTCAATATGCCGGAATCTTATGCATTTTTGATTGGTACACTGTACAACCCTCACTATAATAGTGACACAAGGGAAATTTTACATGCCTACACTTATTCCTCATTTAAGTTTACAGAATCCTTCGCCAATTTCTATATATGGCTGATCCATGGCTGAAATTACGCTCACTTCCTGGAACATCCGGGGATTAAATGATAAATTTAAGAGAGCACAAATGTTTAATTACCTTAAAAGGCATCCTCCCTCCTTGCTCCTGCTTCAGGAAACTCACCTGATGGGCCAAAAAATTCTAGCCTTAAAGAGACATTGGGTAGGTCATGCTTACCACTCTAAATACTCAACATATGCTAGGGGGGTCTCGATCTTGGTAAAGAAGTCTCTCCAATTTAATTTACTTAATCTCAAAACAGATTACTATGGCAGATTTGTTATCCTTCATTGCACGATAGCCAATTTCCCTTTGATTATAGTCAATTTGTACATCCCACCCCCATTTAATATGAATCTACTAAATACAATTGATAAAAAGCTGGCAGATCTTCCTACAGCTCCTACTTGTTATATGGGTGACTTTAACGCCCTGATGGACCCGCAGATGGATAAATTAAATCCCCCCTTTCCTTCTGGAGATAAATTAATGACATGGGCCAATGCACTGGGTTTAACAGACGTGTGGAGGTGGAAATATCCTAATCAGAAGGCCTTCTCTTGCCACTCTGCTACTCATCATTCACTCTCACGCATAGACCTAGCATTAGTGACACCTGACCTCTTATCCAAAGTGGTGAAGATAGAATATCTTCCCCGTGCTCTCTCTGACCACTCTCCACTTGCTATTACTTTAAGTGTGGTAAGCTCCCCTCAAACTAATCTTTGGAGATTTAGCCCATTGTGGCTTAAAAACACTGTGGTAAAAGACAAGGCTGTTGCAGCAGTTAAGGACTACTGGGAATTAAATGTAGGCTCAGCCCCCCCTCCTATACTGTGGGATGCTTCGAAAGCTTACATGAGAGGGCAACTTAGTAGTGCAGTCGTTAGGGCCAGAATGGTATCTAAAACCCAAGTAATGGAGGCGGAAAAAGAATTTAGAGAAGGCTGAATCTGATTATGTATCTAATCCCTCTCCACTGACCTACAATAAACTAGTAGACTCCCATCATTCACTGGCTAGAGAACAAACACTCCAATGGCCAAGATACTAGCCAGTAGACTAGCCCTAGCAATACCGGACCTAATTCATCCAGACCAATCTGGATTCATGGCCGGCAAAACCACGGACATTAACTTACGAAGATTGTTCTTTAACCTGCAAACTACACATGACAATGCAGGCTCAAGGATTGTACTGTCATTGGATTCGGCTAAGGCCTTTGATTCAGTGGAGTGGAATTATCTGTGGGCAACACTTTCTAAATTTGGCATTGGACCCAACTTTATTAGTTGGATCAAAATGTTATATTCAGCTCCTGTAGCACGAGTCAGGGCAAATTGTGCAACATCTGGACCCTTTCCATTGGCTAGGGGTACTAGGCAAGATGCCCTCTCTCCCCCTTACTATTTGCTCTGGCCATTGAACCATTAGCAATCCACATTAGACAGGCTCCTACATTAGAGGGATGGCGCTTGGGACCAGTGGAAGAGAGAATATCACTTTATGCAGATGATCTGCTAATCTATCTGGCAGATGCGGGTCCATCGTTAGCTACTTTAGCCTCCATTATAACAGAATTTGGGAGATTGTCAGGGCTGCGGGTCAATTGGGATAAGTCCGCCTTACTACGAATAGACCCAACCCCCCTTCCTGCCTTACCACAGGAGATTCCAATAGTAGTAGTGGGGGAATTTACATATCTCGGAATCATTATTAACCCAGTATTATCTACCTTTATACCTCGCAACCTGGACCCAGTTGTATCCTCTCTCACTACTACTCTATCTGTGTGGTCTAAGCTTCCATTGACACTCTGGGAGAGGATTAAGATTTTTAAGATGGTGTATCTGCCACGATTTCTTTACATATTCCACAACTCACCTACTCATATTCCGAAGAGTTTTTTTAAGACTGTCCATCAAATTGTGGTAAGGTTTATATGGGGAGGTAAAAAGCCCCGGTTGGCCTGGCGGAAACTTACCCCTGCCACGAAAGATGGGGAACTGGGCTTGCCAGATTTATACCTCTACTTTCTGGCCAGCCAATATCACTATGTTAAATGGTGGTTCGAACCTGATCCCTATAACCCCAATTCAACACTTCAGGCGTTGGCTATGGGGTCATGGGAAGGACTCAGGCACCTTCCATATAGAGCAACCGCAGATCATGACAATCTCCCAGCGGTCATGACAACCCCAAGGAAGGCCTGGAATTTGGCACTCAAGCTGTACCCAAACAGCTTCCCCATTCTAACACCCAATGTTCCTCTGTGGGCTAACTCCCGCCTTCCCCAATTCCATAAATTCCCCGATTTTCTCTACTGGCTACGTAAACACATTAGGCGATTACAAGATGTGTTAGACGGTGCCAAGTTTGGCTCATATGAGTTCTTTAAAGGAAAACTTGCAGAGCCCAATCTATCTCACTTTAGATATTTCCAACTGCGGCAAGTATTTCTAGCACAATTTGGAGGAGCTGAAATACAAACCTCACAACCTCGGTTTGAAACTGTGTTATGGTCTCCTACCATAACTAAACTTACATCCACCTTATATAAGACCTTGTTGCAAATGTGCCCCCCCCCCATTTAAGGCTGCATATCAAAAATGGCTAGCTGACATCCCAGACCTCGAAGACGAGGAGTGGGAGGAAGCAACAGACAAAGGTTATAGTCATCTCTACTCTATACGTGACAAATTGGTTCAATTTAAATGGCTTCATCAATTCTAAATCACCCCGGTCCGATTAAAAGCCATGGGAAACAACCCAACTGCAAGATGCCATAGGTGCGGGGCTGAAGGTGCCACCTTTATACACATGGCTTGGTCGTGTCCACCAGTCTCCATGCTTTGGACCGACGTCATGGGTATCTTAGCAGATAAATTAGATTTCCCTAGGCTGCTGACCCCACAGGTGTGCATCTTAGGAGTTATGGATGACATCATATATAGTAATCATGCCAGAGTTAGATACCGTACACTGTTGTACTATGCTAAGAAAGTAATTGCTATGGCATGGATGGGTCCCCAACCGCTCACAGTGCAAAACTGGATAATGTCGGTGAATCAGAATCTGCCTCTCATTAAACTCACCTTACTAGCCAGAGGCTCACTGAAAAGATTTGAGAAAATATTGAGTCCATGGTGGGAAGCGGGGCTTGGTGGTCTGGGCTCCCGAACGTGAAAAGTAACGTTTGTTTCTACTGTCAAAGGCATGAATCCTTAATTCTATCTAGAACCTGATGCTACTGCCCAATCTGTTGATGACAGGAGTATAGGAGGCAATGTTCACATCTTAATGTACGACTGTTTGAACTATGTTTTAAACCTTGAGTGTATCAATCACATTACTACACGAATTTGTATGTACAAATTTTATTCCAAGCTCTGTAATGATAACTCAACTACATTTACGGCATATACTTTGTTTTACCGTATATACTCGAGTATAAGCCGTCCCGAGTATAAGCCGAGGTACCTAATTTTACCTCCAAAAACTGGGAAAGCTTATTGACTCGAGTATAAGCCGAGGGTGAGAAATGAAGCAGCTTCTGGTAAGTTTCAATCAAAAAATTTAGGGTTTCTGTTCCCATTGGAGGTGCCAGCGTCTCGTTTTTGGATGCCGGCGACCATTCTTGGACGCTGGCGAATATTCTTGGAGACTATTCTTGGACGCCAGCGACTATTCATAGGCGCCGGCGACTATTCTTAGACGCCGGCGACCGTTTTTGCGCTTGACCCGAGTATAAGCCGAGGTAGAGTTTTTCAGCATATTTTGGGGGCTGAAAAACTCGGCTTATACTCGAGTATATACGGTATGTTTAATGTGTCGTAAAACAATAAAATTTTGCCTTAAAAAAAAAAAAGAGAAGATCTCACTCTCAGCAGTGCCTCCAAATTATGTCAGGCTTATTATGATAGATAATTACAGTCACATAAACAGTAACCAAAATATCAGAATCAAAATTAAAATTTCCTGGAAAAATTGTAATAGGAGGAAATCTTATTATCATATGCCCGATTAAGTTCAGTATTATTGAGTCTTCTCCAAGCTACTGATACAAAGAGTGAAAAATCATGACAACAAATTAAAATAATTAATTTATTATAAATATATAAAGTTGTTAGAAGGATAAAATCACAAAACACTTCTTGATATAAGCTGACTACATAAATTCAGAGCAAAATTGAACACAGTTGAAAACTATCAATCGCAACATCTACATGGCATACATTTACATTCAGCAAGCAGAGGCAGACCCCCCAGGCAACCCGACCTACCGCGTCGCCCCCTACACTGAGCGCGCGCAGGCACGATGACAAAAGTGTCACAGCGCACGCCACTCTCACGTAGGTGCGCGCATGCGCACGCGCGCACACATCGCATGCCACGCTCCTGTCTCAAAGGAGTGTGCGCATGCGCACAAAGAACAGTAATGAAGACCGGACGGGGGTAGGCAGCAGTTAAAGGCGCCCCCTAAGCTTTGTGCCGTAGGCACGTGCCTACACTGCCTTCCCCTAGTTCCGGCCCTGTCAGCAAGGCTTGGTTATGATACACAAGCTATTATAAAAACAAAGCGGATATAAAATGATCTAATTTGTCTAGCCTCTCCAATGGATAATCACAAGAATAGTCCACATTACATTTGACTATAAAACTTTAATCATATAACAATACCATTGGAAAACAATGGTCAGTAATCTCTTAATACCTTCCAATATTTGGGAATACACAACTGGATAAAGTCAGTTATTCTGGCAAACAATTGGCCATCTGGGTCAATATAGCTGTGTCGCTGTGTGTCTGGCTAGCACAGGAGAGCTTAATTATTACCCTTTTAACAAACATGCAGCTTTGTCTGTCTTCTGTAAGAACAGACCTTTTAAAACTCTATAGATATGTACCTGTGATCAATATGGAATAGTTACCTTTTATGTGATATATCTACAAATAATGATATCTATATATATATATATATATATATATATATATATATATATATATATATATATATATATATATATATATATATATAGATATAGATATATATATATAAATGAAAACTCATATAGATTTCTTATGTCTCTCAAGTTTTGAGCTGATTCCTAACTTCAGGTCATTTCTACTCTTTGGACACAGTAAACAGAGTATCACGGCCGGCACCCGATACCAGAACAAATGCCAAGCACCCTGGTCTCGGCTCGGCTTCACCAGTAGTGTGACCACCGTTGGGCTTCGGGAGGAGCCCTCAGCTTACTTGGGTGCCACCTGGACTTAACGAGGGGTGCTAGGCGAGATGTTCTGGCTGGCAAAGGGGCACAGCTGTTTAGCAGAGTCTTTAGGCCGAAGGTCACGGTACAAAAGGTCAAGGCAAGCGGATGGTCAGACAGGCTGGATCGAGGCAGGCGGATATCAGAATCATCAGGAAGGCAAAGGGTCAAAACCAGGTGATCAATCAGATGGGTTGAGGCAGAATCGGAGTCAAATAACAGGCAGAGGTCAAACCAGAACGTCAAACAGGAGGATTAAGCAGAGTCAAGGTCGGTTTCAGGCAACGGTCAGGTTCCAGAGATCAGAATAGTCAAACATGCAGGCAAGGGTCAAAACAGATAATCAGGATCAGATTCACACAGAATAGCAACAGCTAAAGCAGCCGGAACAAATCCTATCAAGGGCACAGAATAAAACTAGATATCCCTTTAAATATCATTTGAATTTCGCGCCACTGCGCGCTGACTTCATCACTTCAGCGCGCATGCGCATAAAACCCAGGAAGAGGCCTGCGCGCCCTAAGTAACCCGGCTCCTGCAGGGAAATAGATCGGTGCGGCAGGCGTCCCCGCCGAGGGGGCGGCAGGCGTCCCTGCCGTCCCCCCACTAGACCACCAGGGTAAGATTTTCTCACACAGAGATACTTAGAATCATTCAGACAGAAACACTTGGACAAATATTGGTCCCATTCTAAAGGTTGTGTCAATACCTGTCTCAGCATTCTGTCACTAGCTAAAAATAAGGAACCTCTCTGAATTTCTTCCTAACTTCAGATTTTTCAATATTAAATTGTATAAAAACGGGAATAAAATACCAATTTCTTCCATAACCATGTGACCAATTATGCCTATACGAATATCAAAACACGCTTACTAATATCTATAACAAACTATATAATCTTAAGGATAAATTCTATAAGGATAACAAAATTTTATATCATTTTATTCAATCATAAATGTATTAATTAATCTTTTGATTTGGAAACCCGACACTGTACCATTAACAACCACCCTCTGTACCCTATCCTGTAGCCAGTTTACTATCTATTTGCAAATGACTTTATTAAGCCCGACAGACCTTAGTTTTGAAAGCAGTCGTTTGTGGGGCACAGTATGAAATGCTTTGACAAAATCCAAATCACATCCACTGCTCCCCCACTGTCTAGCATCTTACTTACCTCATCATAAAAAGCAATAAATTTGACTAACATGATCTATTCTTCATAAACCTGTGCCATAAAATTGTCATGCAACAAGTTTATAAACTTGTTCCCATTAACTGACCTGGCAGTACTGCTGCTCCAGTCGATATCTGGGTAATTAAAATCCCCCATTATCATTACTTTCCCCAAACTAGCAGCCTTTTCTTTTTGCATTAGGAGCTTAGCCTCCTCCTCCTCACTTACATTAAAGAGTCTATAACATACTCCTACAATTAATTTGCTGGACTCTTTATAATTGGTGAAGAGCTCCACCCATAAGATTTACTGCCTAACAAACGGACACACCCCTCTTCCATTTTGTATTGCCTCTGTCCCTCCGAAACAAAGAATGGCCACTCATATTAACTGCCCAGTGATGCGACTCATTCAGTCATGTTTCAGCAACACCAATAACATCATATTTTCCCTCAAGCACTGGCACTTCCATCTCTCCCATTTTACCAGTTAGACTCCTTGCATTTGCAAACATACATTTAATAATGGTACCTCGTGATGGGTGAATCTGTCCGGTCAATTGTAATCAATAGGTTTCAAAATAATTTTGGTGCGTAACAATTTTTATGCGTGTGAAATTTTTTTTGTTGCTGCAAATTTGTGGCACAGTTTAGTGAAGATATTCGCAGGCGCCGAAATGCTGAAATTTGCCGCTAATCCGTGCTTGGCGAATAAATTCACCCATCACTACTGGTACCATATTGAACATATGACCCATGAACAGTGAGACTAAGTACTAAGTCCAGCTGTAATATCCTGCTTGGGGTTGAACCAGGGACCTGGTGTTTATGGGCTATCTG
Source organism: Xenopus laevis (assembly GCF_017654675.1). Lineage (NCBI taxonomy): Eukaryota > Metazoa > Chordata > Amphibia > Anura > Pipidae > Xenopus > Xenopus laevis. Next base: position 64,211,013 of record NC_054379.1, on the reverse strand, counting down.
AGTTACCACTGCGCTATGTGAGCTAAGGTCCTGGCTTGCTCCCATTGCTATACTAGTAATTACAAATTTTGCCTTCATAAAGCAACACGTACGTCGGCGAGCCTTCAAACCCTTTTTTAAAAAAAAAAAAAAAAAAGCTCATTATTGAAATCTTACCTTTTTAAACTTTAATTGAATCTCGGATCCAGAGAAATTTAATGGAATTGTAGCGCTATTAGCGCAGCATTCATTCCTCTTATTCTCTTTTATCTCTAAGGCACTGAGGATTTGTTGGTTTTATAGCAAAGTTAGCTCTCCTTACAAGACAGTTAAACGTAGTAACGAGACCACAGTCCTCAGTGTTCTGCCTGTCTCCCAGGGCTTAGAACAACGCAGCTAGTTTCTTCGGGACAACTCCATCTCTATACTATTTTCTAATTTCTAACTTTTATTCATGAATTGCTGACGCTTTATTTTTAATTGTTTGATACCATGAACTCACTTTGAAATTATAACTACAGCACTAGCACCTTATTTAATTCATATAAGAGCCATGAACTTTTAGATTATTCATCAATTGTGTGTAGATACATTTTGTTGAAGGTCACAGCACCTAATTTATAGCACTTTAATCATAATTATTTGTATTAACACAATCGATTGAAATACCATTAATTGTATGTTGGTGCTAAATTGATTGAGAACTAAGCATATGTTTATAATAGCACTAAGCACTAATATAATTAGATCTCAATTCATTTTAGTAAGGTAGTGTGGCGTTTTACTGCTTTCTCTTGTTTTTAGTATAATAATTACAAATAGGCATGGCTTGGTTCAGCTGTTATCTATCTGGCCCCATCTTGTCCCATGTGATCAGTATAAACCATTAGGCTGCCTATACCCTGCCCTGCACTGAATCATTGCCCAATATAGGTTCTGTTGCTAGTTCCTGGGTGCTATGCTAAGTTGTTTAAGCCATGTTTTGACCTTGCTTGTAAAGTGACTATTCATAGTAACATAGTAACAAAGTAAGTAAGGTTGAAAAAAGACACATGTCCATCGAGTTCAACCTTTTTTTTTTATTAACTACCTATCTGCCAGTTGATCTAGAGGAAGGCAAAAAAACCCATCTGAAGCCTCTCCACTTTGCCTTAGAGGGGGAAAAATTCCTCGGACTAGTCCCTGGATCAACTTGGACTATAAGCTATTTCCCATAACCCTGTATTCCCTCACTTGCTAAAAAGCTATCCAACCCCTTCTTAAACCTATCTAATGTATCAGCCTGTACAACTGATTCAGGGAGAGAATTCCACATCTTCACAGCTCTCACTGTAAAAAACCGCTTCCGAGTATTTAGGCGGAACCTCTTTTCTTCTAATCGGAATGGGTGACCTTGCGTCAGCTGTAAAGACCTACTGGTAAATAAAGCATTAGAGAGATTATTATATGATCCCCTTATATATTTATACATAGTCATCATATCACCCCTTAAGCGCCTCTTCTCCAGCGTGAACATCCCCAATTTGGCCAGTCTTTCCTCATAGCTAAGATTTTCCATACCTTTTACCAGCTTAGTTGCCCTTCTCTGTACCCTCTCTAATACAATAATGTCCTGTTTGAGTGATGGAGACCAAAACTGTACGGCATATTCTAGATGGGGCCTTACAAGTGCTCTATACAGTGGAAGAATGACCCCCTCCTCCCTTGACTCTATGCCCCTTTTAATACAGCTCAAGACCTTATTTGCCCTTGATGCTGTCGACTGGCATTGCTTGCTACAGCCAAGTTTATCATCTACAAGGACTCCAAGGACCTTTTCCATAATGGATTTGCCTAGTGCAGTCCCATTAACGGTATAAGTGGCTTGGATATTTTTACATCCCAGGTGCATGACCTTACATTTATCAACATTGAATCTCATTTGCCACTTAGCTGCCCAGATTGCCAGTTTGTTGAGATCCTGTTGCAAGGATGCCTCATCCTGGATGGAATTAATTGGGCTGGATAATTTTGTGTCATCTGCAAACACTGATACATTACTTACAACACCCTCACCTAAGTCATTAATGAACAAGTTAAATAAAAGTGGACCCAATACTGAGCCCTGGGGGACCCCACTAAGAACCTTACTCCAGGTAGAGAATGACCCATTAACAACCACCCTCTGTACCCGATCCTGTAGCCAGTTTCCTATCCACGTGCAAACGACTTCATTAAGCCCAACAGACCTTAGTTTAGAAAGCAGTCATTTGTGGGGCACAGTATCAAACGCTTTGGCAAAATTCAGATAGATCACATCTGCTGCCCCCACTGTCCAGAATCTTACTTACCACATCATAAAATGCAATCAAATTTGTCTGACATGACCTATCCTTCATAAAGCCATGCTGATTGTTGCTCATAATGCCATTCATTAGGACAAAATTTTGAATGTGATCCCTTAACAAGCCTTTAAATAATTTGCCCACCACAGATGTCATGCTTACTGGCCTATAATTGCCAGGCTGAGATCGTAATCAGCAGCTTCTGTCCCTACAGATTTGTAGTTTTTAAATGCCGTTCTCTTCTTTCCCATTAACTTCTTTACTTCTGTATTAAGCCACAAAGGATGATTCTTAGAGCTTCTACTTTTAGTCCTTAAGGGAATAAATTGAGAACAGTAATGATTTAACCATTTCTGTTCTGTGTTTTTAGCTGAAAACCTAATATTCTTTCTGATACTGCTCTTTACTTCGATATTGGTGTGTTTTGACCTGGCCTGTGACCCAGACTACTCTTCCACCTTCTGTTTCTGTACTGCCTGCTCCTGTTTGGTATTGACTTGACCTGTCTTTTGACCACGCTTCCTGTTTGCTCCATTCCTGTACCATGTGAATAGGTTTCTTTTTCAGCAAATCTTTACTGTTTGTTTCACCTTTAGCAACTCTCTGAATCAGCTCTGCATTATACCCCTGATTAATACATTTATCTGCCATTTCCCCAAACCATTTCTCATATTGGAAACTATTCTTTTGACACTTAGGAACTGGCTGTACAGTAGAGCTTTTATATATTATTTTTATCAGTCTCTTTCCTATATATAAGTCTGGGTGTAGGTTGTTGTCTTTTGTTACTAATACATCCAGAAAACGTATTTTTATGGTATCATGGTAAAATGTAAATTTCAATGTAGGATGTAAGGTGTTTATTAACTCGCCATGTGTGTAACTCTCTTTCTGTGCCATGACATGTAAAAAAAATATCCACGTCCCGGAAAAAAACCCATTTGGAGTTTTGCTGAAAGAATATTTGCTGTTCAATTAAGAAACCTACTGTTGGGGGTGAATCTGCAAGGAGCAAAAGGCCTTCTTTAGAAGACTGTAACCAACTCCTTAGTTAAGTCAGGAAAAGAGGATCTTGTGAATGTGGTGTAGAATGTGGATAGTAGAGTTCACACTGTATGAGTTGTTGAAAAATGTCAGTTAGCAAAAGCAGCTTCAGCTACACCAAGGAGTAATCGTTTAGAGAAAGTTTTCCTGGGTGATACCTTGCCAGAAGTGCTGGGACACTCATTTGGAAGGGACTCAGGCTATATTTAAATGTCAGTGCCATTTACCAGAACATAACACATTTATAATAAATATCGTACTCTTATGACTTCATTCACTCATCTTGTGGTGAGAAAATATATTGCAAGTTGAAGTTACATGTTTATTTCACTAATGCTTAATTAAGTACCTTGTATGACATCATTGACACCAGTATTGAATTGGGAGGGGCTAGATGTATTTAAATGATCACTTATACACTTGTATTTTGTCCTTTATAAAATCTCTAATGTGGTCCGAAAAAATTGGATGCAGAAGTTCGAAAAATAAATATCAAAGGTTCATTAACTTTGGAGTGCTGGTCCTTTTAAAAAAATATATATATAGCGATTCAGCAAGGATTCTAAATATTGCCACAGCCTGAGCCTCTGGCAGATAACTAACTACTCATTGGGACTTATTTTTGCACAACTTAAAGGTAACATTTAGTAAAAGAGACAATTTTAGTTACAAATCATGTCTTTGAAAGAGATCATGCTAAATAAAGAGAAAAGCAGGTTTGTCTTTCTCCCCCCAAAGATAATATTCTCTTTTTTCACTTCGTTAGGACTGACGCATGGACGCTGCCTTGACGGGGCATGTCAGCTTATGCATACTTTTTAACTACGAGTTTCTCTTTTCACTAAATGTTACCTTTGCAAAAAGTTTTCCCTGAGCGCTATATATTGGAGTTCTGGGGTTAAGTTGTGTAGTATGTATTAAAAGCCACACATATGTGCACCCAATAAAAATGGGATGAGCTGCATTCTAGTGTTTCTGTATTATGGGGAGGTCTTCTCAATGCCTGCTCTCAGAACCACTGTCTAATGGTGTCTGTAACGACTCACCCTGGTAGTCTAGTGGAGATTAGGGGCCGGCGGGGATGCCGCAGCCCTAGTCCTTCTCCTGCTTCAGTTCCTCCTCCTATGGCGTGCGCATGGCGCCAAAGTTTAAATATTTAAAGGGGCCTCGGGGCAAAACTCTTTGCACATTGTTAGGTCTATTTTACATAGTATCTGAGTGCATTTTCTGTTCTGATTCCTGTTGCCTATCCTTGCCTGTATAACTGACTTTGCCAGAACTGACCCTTGCTTGTATAACAAACTTTGCCTGAACTCTGCCTGGATTGACCCTTGCCTGTATAACTGACTTTGCCTGAACTCTGCCTGGACCAACCCCCACCACCCTCCTCCTGTTAAGCTGCCATTTAACTTTAAAGTGTTTTCTTGAAGTTCCAAATCCACTACGGTCAGCCCCTTTGTTTGCTCAGAACTTCTGTCCTGTTCCTCTCACATGGCAGCATCTGAGTAAATGAGGGCTCCTCCAGAAGCCAAACGCGGCTGCTAAAGGCAGAAGAGTGAGCCTAGACCGGGAGCTTGACTTTAGTTCTGAATTTAGGGTGCCATTCATGAAAGTACAACAGGCCAAAAATATGCTCCTATACTCCTGAGATGATCTTAAACAGTCTGTTACAGCGTCTAGAGGAAAAAGAGAGAAAACAAGATTTAATGGAATATATATAAATATATAACGTTTCGGCCTCTCTGAGGCCTTTCTCAAAGTGACAATAGGCAATCAGAAAATGCATTATATACCTATGATGGCGGGAAAAAGAACTTAATTGGCTAACGTCATCATCATCATCATCACGTGATGATGACGTTAGCCAATTAAGTTCTTTTTCCCTGCGGACCTTCTTTGTGGGATGAATATTGCAAAAATTTTGGACCCTGCACCCAGGCAAGGTTGAACCTTTTGACGAGAGTGCCGGCTCCTCCATTGACTATATATATATATATATATATATATATATGTAAGCATCCCCTAACCAGTGCACTCTTAACCCGATGGCCAACCGCCTGGGTGCAGGTCAAAAAGGAAATGTAATCGATACAAAAAACCGCACTCCTAGGTCTTATTTAAATGGAAAAATGCAAAATTTATTGATTCAACGTTTCGGCAACAACACATGTGCCGTCTTCAGGAAGGTGAACAATACAAAATAGTGCTCGTGCTTTTAAAAGGATTAAAATGGCGCCAATTTAATCCTTTTAAAAGCACGAGCACTATTTTGTATTGTTCACCTTCCTGAAGACAGCACGTGTGTTGTTGCCGAAACGTTGAATCAATACATTTTGCATTTTTCCATTTAAATAAGACCTAGGAGTGCGGTTTTTTGTATTGATTATATATATATATATATATATAATCCGTGAAGAGCCAGCACAACTCGTCATCCGCTGTGTTATTTGCCTGGTTGCTATCAGCAAAAAAGCATCATGAATATCCAGAACCAAAGCGAGCACTCTCAGGTCTTATTAGTCCAATAAAAGTGTTTTTGTTTAACAAGCAGAAGCTGACGTTTCGGCTAGCACTCTAGCCTTTTTCAAAGTGAAAAAAACGTAACAAAAACCAAACATTTAAACCCACAGAGGCGGGAAAAGGGAAGTGCTGACATCACTAAGTGTCAGTAGTGAGGGGGAAGGGAACTCAATAATGTGCAGGGTTAATTAAGTGCCCAAAGTACCAGAAACATGTATCACTAGCATATTGTGCATACCTAAGGAACAGTAGCCATAGCAACAAAGTGTACTTAATAATGTTTATTATCCCTCCCCCACCCACTATGGCAAGTCTCCTCCTGTAGAGCTGAGCTGTTTGTAGGATCCATAACAAGAGTCGGAGCGACGCACCGGGTAACTGCTCACTGTTTGAAGTGCATGAGGAGCTGTGTGTGTTTGGAAGACGCACAGAATAAAGGTCGATAGTTCATGGGTGGGAGGGTTTGGTCGCTATACACTGTGCCAGTCACACTACCCGCCCCCACCCGAGACTGACAGCGATCAGCACAGCCAAGGGACGCACCCAATCTATTCTCTAGCTCCCAAGCATGAGCGAGGAATGTGACCTGTCGCCTGGCAGTGGAGATCACTGAAAATCTCTCTCTCCCTCTATGTTCTACTCCCCCTCCCATGGCTTCTCTTGACACGGCCTCAATCACTGCCGTTCCCCATACTGTGTAGCAGCTGATGACGTCACCCATGGCAGGTTAAAAGAGCAAGTTGCACAAAACTGTAAGCTACACCAATAAAGGTACAAACAACTACAGGGAAACTCAAGAAACAAAATTAAATAAGGTGAACACACACAGGGGGAACAAACAAATTTAGCAGACACAAAACTAAACACAACACAGTGTAGCATTTCAAAGAACATACATGAAAGCCATACATAAAAGTGAGACATTGCACACAAAAAAAACTGTAGATTATAATGCATAATGTACCCCCTACTAAAATTTATAAAGATATCAGAAGTCACCTCGGAGTATGTGACCTGTATAAAAGCACTCGGCCTGCGGCCTCGTGCTTTTATATGGTCACATAACTCCTCGGTGACTTATAATATCTTTATAAATTACAGTAGGGGGTACGTTATCCACTATATACGCACATACATACATATACATGCATATATATACATACAGACATACATACATACATATACACATACATACACATACATCCATATATATACACAATAACAAACAAGGGAAAGTTGTGCTCACCACTAATTTTTAAAACCATTAGGCAGGGGGCAATGAGGCTGTGACCACAAAATACATATAGACAAATACAAGAGTCCTCTGCACTTAACCCATTATCAATATATTTAAGACAGAGACATTTTGTGCATACGGCTACTGAAAAATGCCTTACCCTTTAAACAAAACAGGGATTGTTTGTCCATATATTGCAATATATTTAAGCTGGCCAACTACATCAAAGTCATCCAATATCTGGCCAGTCCTATTCTCAATTTTCCTCTGATGCAGTAAGAATGTATAATGAAGCAATAGAATTCTTAATGAATCAGATGAAAATTGAGCATAGGACTAGCCAGATATGGGATGACTTTGACGTAGTTGGCCAGCTTAAATATATTGCAATATATGGACAAACAATCCCTGTTTTGTTTACAGGATAAGGCATTTTTCAGTAGCAGTATGCACAAAATGTCTCTGTCTTAAATATATATAAATATAATAGGTTGAGTGCAGAGGCCTCTTGTATTTGTCTATATGTATTTTGTGGCCACAGCCTCATTGCACCCCCACCTAATGGTTTTAAAAATTAGTGGTGAGCACAACTTTCCCTTGTTTGTTATAGTTTATACAGGAGCAGTGACCAGCTCCATGTAGTAGCTCCCATCCTTCCCAGCTATAGTCAGGTGATCCCACTGGTGTCTAATAAAAGGGCAGCCAAGTTTGGGAGTTTTACCTTGAAAGCAGCAAGTAAGTTGCAGGTAAAACTTAGTCCCTTTGTAAAATGTATAAGAAGCAATAGAATTCTTAATGAATCAGATGAAAATTGAGCATAGAACTGGCCAAATATGGGATGACTTTGACGCAGTTGGCCAGCTTAAATATATTGCAATATATGGACAAACAATCCCTGTTTTGTTTAAAGGGTAAGGCATTTTTCAGCATTCCAAATATACCAGAGGCAATATCATAAACATCCATAGTATATGTTATAAACTGCAAGTGATATGCGTGACTTCTGTGACCCATATTAAAAATGTTAAAATTCACTGTAACATCATAATCGCCGTGTACAATCACTTCACATAAATATGTGAAGCTATCACGGACAGCACCCTGTCTGAAGGAAAGTCGGCTTCCACATACCTCTTTATATGTCACCACCAAACACAGGTATAGTTAGGTGTACAGAAGCAGCAGTTCTGTCCGTCAGCGCCACCTTTCTAAAGTCGCTTCCGCTCCCCCATGATCTCCAGCAGCTCCTCTACAGAGTATCAAGCGCTGCCCATCACTCTCCATTGCAGTGCCCTGTGATCAATAAGCCCCTCTGCACTGTATTTGGAATGCTCATCCCTGCAAATATTTAACCCTATTCGGTTTAGTAAGACTGGACACGCTTCAGGGTTACTCACCGTGATTGCCATCAGCCAGTCATAATCAAGCTACCGTCGCCCTCTGGAAATTCAACCTTAAAGGAGAAGGAAAGCTAACGGAGGCATTTTATTGCGAATAGATTAGCTGCAATAGTGCAAGCTAGAATGCTATATTTATTCTGTTTTACCATACCTGAGTAAAAAGCTCTAGAAAGTCTCTGTTTGTTTAGGATAGGAGCTGCAGTATTAACATGGTGTGACATCACGCTGCCCGAGTCTCTCCCTGCTCTGGGCTCAGATTACAGCAGAGAAGGAAGGGGGAGGGGAAGAGGAGCAAACTGAGCATGCTCTTGCCCAGGGCAATGAGGTTTAAGATGAAGGCAGGAAGTCTGATACAGAAGCCCATGTGTACACAATAGAAGGAAAGAAATGCAATGTTTCTTTTGACAGGGGACTACTTTGGGGGTTTACTGGTATATTTAGATGGACCTTTCTGATAAGGCTTACTTAGTTTTAACCTTTCCTTCTCCTTTAATGCTCTGCTCATATATACTGGGTCAGTCCCCATGGTGAGACCATCAGCGTTATCGTCCAGTTTAGCTCCAGCTGGTGCACCTCTGGGTGAGGCTGCTGAGGATAGGCTTGCACACTCTGATCATAGAAATGAGCTGTTTAGACCAATTGCTGGTGAATCTTACAGTTCCTGCCGCACACCATCTGAAGCCCTGTATGGGGCCTGTGACCAATTGTGGGCCGGAATCCCCTTTACGGCTTAGTGTGCATAAAACCTGAAAGACTGTCACAAAAATAACTAAAGAGTTAAATGAATATAAACGTACAATCAGCAGACCATTATAACACTGAGTATAAAGAAAGCGTCTTCAACACTGGAAACTAAGTACTGTCACATTCTCTATTCTCAAAGTAAAGATACATTGTTTCCCGGTGTTCATATTATCAATTAGAGGTTACACTGTAACAAAAGTAATCATTCTTGCCCTGGATCAAAGGAATCTCACATCGGGCCAATGTAACAATCTATGATTAACAATCCTTTTAGTCAAAAAGTCTCATAAATAGACTTGTGCAAACAGAGTGTCCACCGGTTCACATGAAAGGGGACATCGGTAGAGTTTCATTCAGTCCCTTAGGGGCCAAGACATGGAGCTTATAAATCCACATAGATTCTCGTTGTAACAATAGTAGATCCCTATTGCCACCTCTCCTCAGGGGAGACACATGGTCAATCACAATGTGTCTAAACTCGTGTAATGTGTGACGACATTTGAGCCAATGTTTGGCTACAGGCTGGTCCACTTTTCCCATGGCTAGGGCCGCACGAATTGCGCTTCTATGGTTATTCATCCTTTCTCTATATGTTGTCGAAGCCTTCCCCAAATAGCGTAAACCACACGGACACCATGCCATATAGACTACATATACAGACGTACAGGTCACTCGGTGCCTCATTGTGAACTTATGTCCAGTCCTCGGGGGTGTACAAAAGAAACCCCCAGTGTCATTCCACTGCAGGTAAGGCACATCCATTTTTTAATGGCCTTTCCAACCAGGTCCTTCCCTTCTTTTGTACTGGGAGCACGTCCTTTACTACCAGCATATCCGCAAGGTTCCTCCCACGTCTATAGGCTAACAATGATTTCTTCTTGTTCCAGAACGGAAGATGGGGATCTGAATTAACAATTTCCCATCTATCGTTTAATGTCTTTTTTAGTGATATGCTGGTGGTGCTCCACTCCGTTGTGAAAATTAGATCAGGTGATGATCTCTCAGCATGGTCATCCTGTAGTAATTTCTTCTGTGTAGTTTGCATGGCTCTCCATAATTGCTCATCCACTAATTTGGTAGAATAGCCCCTGGACTGTTCAGCCAGCTCACCCAATTGTATCTCTGCCGTCTCTCGGTTTGAGTTATTCTTGATCACCCGGAAGAACTGTGAATAGAGGACCCCCCGGGACATATGGGGGGGTGGTGGGAACTAGCATAAATAAGACTATTCCTGTCTGTTGGTTTCTTAAAAAGAGTAGTACCAATCCCTTCCCCCTGCTTGTATATGGTTACATCCAGATAATTAACCTTCTGTCTGTCAAATGTCATGGTTAGTTTGATGGGAGTATCTAAGAAGTTCAGTTTCTCCCCAAATGATAGGAGTTCAGTCTCCATCTCACCCCAGAACAACAATAAATCGTCAATATAGCGGCGGTAGAACAGGATGTGGCTCCCCCCTAAGGGTAAAAAAAAAATCCCTCTCAAATTGTTCCATGAAAATATTCGCAAAGGAGGGAGCCACAATCGATCCCATCGCTGTCCCCGCAGTCTACAAGTAAAAAGTATAAAATAATTATGTGACAAGATGAAATCAAGTAGAGGGAATAACATATAATTACAGACAAGATAAGGGAGCACCACCCATCAATTGAGAAATCCAGCGGATGGTGTGCAGGGTTAAGGAGATAAATATTGAGAAAAGGAAGAGGAAAAGTTAACCCTTGAGGTTGCACCACCCCATCCAGGAGCCCAGACACCCACGGAACAAGATTAAAACTTAACTTTTACTGCTAAATGATTAAAAAAGATTGGTCCAGAAGAGCATTTAAAATCAAGTTAGACACAGGGAGGCAATGAACCCTGATCAGGTAAAGTGAGATTCACCACCCCTGGGTCAAATGCAACGCTAATGTATAGAGTCTGTGGTGAGCCACTCCAGTTTACACTGAGTAGCTACAATGGCATGGTGTGATACACAATTACGGTACTTGCATAAAGCAAAACAAAAACAAGTTTCTCACAACCTGTGAGCAATATGAGTGACATCTCAATTGTCCCCTGGTTACATCCACCACCCAATAATTAATGGTCTTGAACAGGTCCGTCACCTATTCACCAACAAACGCACCCCGCCGTTGCTAGCGAGGAATTGCTATGTCTAGGTGGCATCAAAAGTTGACCCACTAATTAATAATACAGAGTCTATGGCTTAGTTTTGTCTGCGTCAGTTTAAGCTACCCAGGCAGTGGTTCTGTAAATCGCCCACCCCTTCACCCACAGAGATTCCCTCCCATTCGTGGAACCAAGCGGTGACCCGAGAAAATATTAGTGATTCAGTCACCCTGCCTAACCAAAACTAAAATGCGCCTGACGCGCGTTTCACCCACAGTACGCAGGCTTTGTCAAAGGCATTTCGGGTGCCAAAAGTGGCCCCTATAAATAGATGAGCATAGAGCCGTTGAGATTCAAACCGGCCAATCGTAGGCCGTTACGTCATTGAGAGGAGGATCAGACCCGCTGCTAACACCAATGCGTCGATTGGAGGGATGATTGGAGGGATGATTCATAATGCGGCTAGTGTAACCTGTCAGTTGTTGCAGATATGGTGACAGCCGCCAGATCCATAATGAGTGCGGATAAACTTGTGCGCTTTGGCTGGATATGGCAGCATTGTCACCGCCGCTGGTGATGTCACTGGAAAATGCTTAGTTAAGCCGTGCCTCTTTAAGCAGAGACTTGTCTGATCTGCCCTCTATTAGGGCGCATGTAAAAGACTTGTCTGATCGGCCCGATATTAGAGCGCATATAAAAGTAAAACTCAGTTTGGGGAAAAGATTGAGTACTGTATATATATGAGACTCAATTTGGGGAAAAAAAGGTTAGATACCATAAGATTATTAAGCGTGAAAAGAAAAAAGGGAAACAAAAACGCACTGATAAGTGCTTAGAAACGTTACTGTTTCAAATGATCATTGTAACTTTTTGATTGTAGCAAGCAGGACATGGCAACAAATTGGGAATTATTAATCTCCCAGTTCTAATGTGAGTGGTGAATATTTTTGGATGAATACATTCATTATAATGCTTTCATTGAGTCCCATTGGACCCAATGCATTCATTTTGAAGATCCATTCACTCTCCCTAGATAGTAATGCCGTTTCAATGTCACCGCCTCTAATCCCAAGGGAAACTTTGACAAGACCCATTGCTCTGAGATTAGTACTGGAATTATTATGGAATTCCAAAAAATGCCGACTGACAGGTGGTAATTTTCTGTGATTCTTAACCCATTCTGGTGCATGTTCGATACTGGAGACATGCTCCAGAAGGCGTTTCTTGAAGGGCCTGTTAGTTTTGCCAATTTGATGCATGGGCATAATAGCATATAAATCACATTGTCCGTCGTGCAGGTAAATGACTGTGTGATCTTATGTATCTTGCCAAATCTGTCAGTAACAGTATTCTACATAGTAACATAGTAACATAGTAAGTAAGGTTGAAAAAAGACACATGTCCATCGAGTTCAACCCTTTTTTTTTTTTTTTTGTTTATTAACTACCTATCTGCCAGTTGATCCAGAGGAAGGCAAAAAAAAAACCCATCTGAAGCCTCTCCAATTTGCCTTAGAGGGGGAAAAATTCCTTCCTGACTCCAAAATGGCAATCGGACTAGTCCCTGGATCAACTTGGACTATGAGCTATTTCCCATAACCCTGTATTCCCTTACTTGCTAAAAAGCCATCCAACCCCTTCTTAAAGCTATCTAATGTATCAGCCTGTACAACTGATTCAGGGAGAGAATTCCACATCTTCACAGCTCTCACTGTAAAAAACCCCTTCCGAATATTTAGGCGGAACCTCTTTTCTTCTAATCGGAATGGGTGACCTCGTGTCAGCTGGAAAGACCTACTGGTAAATAAAGCATTAGAGAGATTGTTATATGATCCCCTTATATATTTATACATAGTCATCATATCACCCCTTAAGCGCCTCTTCTCCAGCGTGAACATCCCCAATTTGGCCAGTCTTTCCTCATAGCTAAGATTTTCAATACCTTTTACCAGCTTAGTTGCCCTTCTCTGTACCCTCTCTAATACAATAATGTCCTGTTTGAGTGATGGAGACCAAAACTGTACGGCATATTCTAGATGGGGCCTTACAAGTGCTCTATACAGTGGAAGAATGACCCCCTCCTCCCGTGACTCTATGCCCCTTTTAATACAGCTCAAGACCTTATTTGCCCTTGATGCTGCTGACTGGCATTGCTTGCTACAGCCAAGTTTCTCATCTACAAGGACTCCAAGGTCCTTTTCCATAATGGATTTGCCTAGTGCAGTCCCATTAAGGGTATAAGTGGCTTGGATATTTTTACATCCCAGGTGCATGACTTTACATTTATTTATATATTCTGATTATATATAAGGCCACAGGCCCTGCACTTCCCACAGGCAAAGGTGCCTACTCGTGTGGGTTTAATTGAAGGTCTGGAGAAATGGCTTTTTACTAATCGATCCCTTAAGTTCGGTGCCCTGCGGCAACAGGTCAAGGGTTTTTTTCTCCAATGTGGGGGTCTGTGTGCAAAATATGCCAATGTTTCTTCAATATGCTGTCAATGGTTGACCACTGTTAACAATAGGTGCCAATGACCCGGATAGGTTGATCTGCATTAGAGATGTCGCGAACTGTTCGCCGGCGAACTTGTTCGCGCGAACATCGGGTGTTCGCGCTCGCCGGAAGTTCGCGAACGTCGCGCGACGTTCGCCATTTTGGGTTCGCCATTGTTGGCGCTTTTTTTTGCCCTCTCACCCCAGACCAGCAGGTACATGGCAGCCAATCAGGAAGCTCTCCCCTGGACCACTCCCCTTCCCTATAAAAACCGAAGCCCTGCAGCGTTTTTTCACTCTGCCTGTGTGTGCTGAAGAGATAGTGTAGGGAGAGAGCTGCTGCCTGTTAGTGATTTCAGGGACAGTTGAAAGTTTGCTGGCTAGTAATCGTTTTGATACTGCTCTGTTATTGGAGGGACAGAAGTCTGCAGGGGTTTGAGGGACATTTAAGCTTAGGTAGCTTTGCTGGCTAGTAATCTACCTTCTACTGCAGTGCTCTGTATGTAGCTGCAGTGGGCAGCTGTCCTGCTTCTGATCTCATCTGCTGACTGCTGCAATAACAGTAGTCCTTGTAAGGACTGCTTTTATTTATTTTTTTGTTGTTTTACTACTACTACTACTACTACTACTATAAGAGCCCAGTGCTATTAGTCTAGCAGTGTTGGGGAGTGGGACTGGTGTGCTAATCTGCTGCTCCTAGTAGTTCAGCAGCACCAACTTTAATTTTTTTTTTTAATATTCATTTTTTTTTTATTTTACTTTTTTTATTTTACTACCGCTGTAGTAGTGTATAAGTTGACCTTTTAGGCATTATTTGCCCTGTAGGCATTATTTGCACACTGTTTTCTTCAACCCGCCATCGAGCTGTGTGACCTTGTTCACATTCTGTCTAAATATCCATAATATTACCGTCTCCAGAAAAAACACCGGAGTCACTTTTTTCAAGCAGCCATAATATATTTTACGTAATCCGTATCCACCGCTGTAGTAGTGTATACGTTGGCCTTGTAGGCATTATTTGCACACTGTTTTCTTCAACCCGCCATCGAGCTGTGTGACCTTGTTCCCATTCTGTCTAAATATCCATAATATTACCGTCTCCAGAAAAAACACCGGAGTCACTTTTTTCAAGCAGCATTCATATATTTTACGTAATCCGTATCCACCGCTGTAGTAGTGTATACGTTGGCCTTGTAGGCATTATTTGCACACTGTTTTCTTCAACCCGCCATCGAGCTGTGTGACCTTGTTCCCATTCTGTCTAAATATCCATAATATTACCGTCTCCAGAAAAAACACCGGAGTCACTTTTTTCAAGCAGCATTCATATATTTTACGTAATCCGTATCCACCGCTGTAGTAGTGTATACGTTGGCCTTGTAGGCATTATTTGCACACTGTTTTCTTCAACCCGCCATCGAGCTGTGTGACCTTGTTCCCATTCTGTCTAAATATCCATAATATTACCGTCTCCAGAAAAAACACCGGAGTCACTTTTTTCAAGCAGCATTCATATATTTTACGTAATCCGTATCCACCGCTGTAGTAGTGTATTACTGAATTTAGCATGCGAACATGAAAGACGTGTAGTATCCGAATTAACAACTAAAATTAATGACATTGAGAAACAGCTAGCCGAATTTTCCCAAAATGAACTATACATTACACGTATGTCCAGAATCAATTCTGAAATAGACCGAGTAGCCCAAGAGATTATAGATAGGAAAAGACAAAAGTATATTCGGGACACAACGGATTACACAATTGGGACGATCTACAAATGGGGTCAGAAGGGAGTTAATAAGGATATGTCCAATAGCGACTATTCCAGATCTGAAATGTCAGGGGAGGAAACCACGACCCGTACAGGACAGGCACAGGTGACTGACCCCTCTTTTTTAGGGGTAAGCAACAGAAGAGGGTCAGAAGAGGGGGGGAGAGAATTAAGAGATCGCGAAAAATGGGCTTACCGTCGTCAGAATCACTGGGATCGGGGGCAGTACAGGAGGAGACGGAATCAGAGATACTAAATATTATCAACCTCAGTGATCATATACTTACCCCAACCCAAAATACAATTCTTAAGAAGGGGTTATCTTTCTCCCCCATGCGTGATATCAGTGTTTTTTCCCTATATAAAGACCTTTTTCTGTTTTGTCGCAAACTACTTCTAAAAAAATATTTTCATAATGATAATGGTCCAGAGGGACGAGTTTTGACCAATCCCCTCATGGCCATCTGTGATTCACAAAACCCACATGACTTGATCTATACGTCAATAACTGCTATACAAGAGCAGACAACCTTTGATCAGGCCATTAATGACCTACAAGATCTTCTGTTGGAGCAAACAGAACCAACACAAACATTGAAGCCTAAGAGCAGATTCTGCTGTCACCACATTTGGGGAATTGGTTATGTGGGATTTTATGTGTATGCCCAATAACAATAATGACAATTTGAAAATGGCCGACAGGCTAGCATTACAAGAGATTGCCTCCTGGGAGGATGTGGTTATCAAGCCTTCAGATAAAGGCGGTAATATTGTTATATGGCCAAGAGTAATGTACCTTACGGAGGCCCTTAAGCAACTCAACAATATCTCCTGTTACAAAAAACTTCCATGTGATCCCTCCGTGAGATTCAGGTCTTTGTACAATGGTCTGATCACCGACAGTTACCAGACAGGCCTAATTTCCAAGAATGAGTACAAAGCATTATTGAATGAGACTTCCGTGACCCCTACCTTCTATATGCTGCCCAAAGTACACAAAAACCTTCAGAAACCACCAGTTTGTCCGATTGTCTCTGGCAATGGCAATATCTGCGAGAAAGCTAGCCAGTACATTGACATAAAATTACGACAATTTGTGGTAACGCTACCATCGTATATTCGGGATACCGGTGACCTACTATACAAACTCTCATCAGTGAAAGTAGACAAAGGGACCCTACTGGTTGGTTGTGACGTTGAATCACTGTATTCCTCTATCTCACACAGACAGGGCATTAGAGCAATTCGCTTCTTCATGGAAACTGAAACATGTGGGGAGGTGAATACAGAGATTTTCTGGCGGACCTCACAGACTTTTGCCTTAATCATAATTTTTTCACATTCCATGATAAGTTTTATCTACAGGTCAGGGGCGTCGCAATGGGTGCTGCCTTTGCACCAACATATGCGAACCTATTTATGGGTTGGTGGGAGGCGAACTATGTTTTGGTGATCAGATGACTCCGTATCTCCAACATATTTCACACTGGTTTCGCTATATCGACGACCTGATATTCCTCTGGACGGGTGACATAACAGGTCTGACTGAATTTTTGAACCTTCTCAATGAGAATGACTTGAATATCAGACTAACTCACACAATTAGTGACAAAAGCTTAGACTTCCTTGATGTGACATTGATTATTCAGGAAGATGGTTCTATCAGTACAGATCTATTCCGCAAAACTACTGCGACCAATTATATTCTGCACTTTGATAGTCACCATCCCATTTCCACCAAAAGAGGGATTCCAATTGGTGAATTCTTGCGGTTAAGACGCAATTGCTCAGATCTATCAGTCTTTAAATTAAGGGCAGGTGAACTAACTAAACGCCTACAGGAGAGGGGATATTCTTTGAATATTATACGGCGAGCATACTCCAGAGCTCTCAAAACTCCTCGAAACTCCTTATTAGAGGGTCACAAACGAGCAACATCAAATGCAGATTAGGGATGTAGCGAACGTCGGAAAAAAAGTTCGCGAACATATTCGCGAACTTGCGCAAAAACGCGAGCGGTTCGCGAACGGTTCGCGAACCCCATAGACTTCAATGGGAAGGCGAACTTTAACATCTAGAAAAGACATTTCTGGCCAGAAAAATGATTTTAAAGTTGTTTTAAAGGGTGCAACGACCTGGACAGTGGCATGCCAGAGGGGGATCAAGGGCAAAAATGTATCTGAAAAATCTGCCTGTGTGTGCTTGGAAGAGATAGTGTAGGGGGAGAGCTGTTAGTGATTTCAGGGACAGATGATAGTAAGTTTGCTGGCTAGTAATCTGCTTGATACTGCTCTGTATTGGAGGGACAGAAGTCTGCAGGGATTTGAGGACATTTTAGCTTAGGTAGCTTTGCTGGCTAGTAATCTACTGTTCTCTTTAAACAACTGCCATACGTTGACCTTGTAGGCATTGTTTGCCCAGTTTTTTTGGACGCAGCCACTGAAGCACAGTTGCCAGAAAAAATATGCCATATAAATGCTGAAAATAGTCATTTTTCGCCATACGTTGACCTTGTAGACATTGTTTGCCCAGTTTTTTTGGACGCAGCCACTGAAGCACAGTTGCCAGAAAAAATTATGCCATATAAATGCTGAAATATAAATTTTTTTGGTTGCAGCCACTGAAGCACAGAGGCCAGAAAAATTATGCCATATAAATGCAGAAAATATGCATTTTTTTGGTCGCAGCCACTGAAGCACAGTTGACAGAAAAATTATGCCATATAAATGCTGAAAATATAAACTTTTTTGGTTGCAGCCACTGAAGCACAGAGGCCAGAAAAATTATGCCATATAAATGCAGAAAACATGCATTTTTTTGGTCGCAGCCACTGAAGCACAGTTGACAGAAAAATTATGCCATATAAATGCTGAAAATATAAATTTTTTTGGTTGCAGCCACTGAAGCACAGAGGCCAGAAAAATTATGCCATATAAATGCAGAAAATATGCATTTTTTTGGTCGCAGCCACTGAAGCACAGTTGCCAGAAAAAATATGCCATATAAATGCTGAAAATAGTCATTTTTTGCCATATACGTTGAGTCAACGTATGGCAAAAAATGACTATTTTCAGCATTTATATGGCATATTTTTTCTGGCCTCTGTGCTTCAGTGGCTGCGGCCAAAAAAACTGGGCAAACAATGCCTACAAGGTCAACGTCGTTGACCTTGTAGGCATTGTTTGCCCAGTTTTTTTGGCCGCAGCCACTGAAGCACAGAGGCCAGAAAAAATATGCCATATAAATGCTGAAAATAGTCATTTTTTTGGTCGCAGCCACTGAAGCACAGTTGCCAGAAAAATTATGCCATATAAATGCTGAAAATATAAATTTTTTTGGTTGCAGCCACTGAAGCACAGAGGCCAGAAAAATTATGCCATATAAATGCAGAAAATATGCATTTTTTTGGTTGCAGCCACTGAAGCACAGAGGCCAGAAAAATTATGCCATATAAATGCAGAAAATATGCATTTTTTTGGATGCAGCCACTGAAGCACAGTTGCCAGAAAAAATATGCCATATAAATGCTGAAAATAGTCATTTTTTGCCATACGTTGACCTTGTAGACATTGTTTGCCCAGTTTTTTTGGTTGCAGCCACTGAAGCACAGAGGCCAGAAAAAATTAAACCAGTAGGGTTTGCACCCTAGTTTGTAACGGTGGCGGAGGGAGGAGGAGGACGCTAAAGGACAGCTGTGTGTGGAGTCATGAGGCTTGAAGAGAAGGACAGCTGCATAGAAGTCAGAACAAGTCTTCCGGCGTGCAGTAACCCTCCGAGATCCACCCCTCATTCATTTTAATAAAGGTCAGGTAATCGACACTTTTGTGACCTAGGCGAGTTCTCTTCTCAGTTACAATCCCTCCTGCTGCACTGAAGGTCCTTTCTGAGAGCACACTTGAGGCTGGGCAAGACAAGAGGTTCATGGCAAATTGTGACAGCTCTGGCCACAGATCAAGCCTGCGCACCCAGTAGTCCAGGGGTTCATCGCTCCTCAGAGTGTCGATATCTGCAGTTAATGCCAGGTAGTCCGCTACCTGCCGGTCGAGGCGTTCTTTGAGGGTGGATCCAGAAGGGTTGTGGCGCTGCCTTGGACAGAAAAACATTTGCATGTCTGACGTTACAGACTGGCCAAAGGGCTTTGTCCTTGCAGGTTGCAGCCACTGAAGCACAGAGGCCAGAAAAATGGCACCTCTGCCCCTGGAATGTTGATGAGTTCCTGAAGTGACATCACCCTTAAAAGCATTGTACAACATGTTTTGCAGGCTGGTTTGTAAATGCCGCATCTTTTCGGACTTGTGGTATGTTGGTAACATTTCTGACACTTTATGCTTGTACCGAGGGTCTAGTAGCGTTGCGACCCAGTACAGGTCCTTCTCCTTAAGCCTCTTGATACGGGGGTCCTTCAACAGGCATGACAGCATGAAAGACCCCATTCTCACAAGGTTGGATGCAGAGCTATCCATCTCCACTTCCTCATTATCAAGGACTGCATCATCCACGGTCTCCTCCCCCCAGCCACGTACAAGACCAGGGGTCCCCAAAAGGTCACCACTAGCCCCCTGGGAAGCCTGCTCCTGTTGGTCCTCCTCCTCCTCCTCCACAAAGCCACCTTCCTCCTCTGACTCCACTTCTGGCACCTCTCCCTGCGTTGCAGCAGGTGCCTGGGTTCGTTCTGGTGATTCCGACCAGAAATCGTGCGCTTCCAGCTCCTCGTCACGCTGGTCTACAGCCTCATCTGTCACTCGTCGCACGGCACGCTCCAGGAAGAAAGCGAAGGGTATTAGGTCGCTGATGGTGCCTTCGGTGCGACTGACCATATTTGTCACCTCTTCAAAAGGTCGCATGAGCCTGCAGGCATCGCGCATAAGCACCCAGTAACGGGGGAAAAAAATCCCCAGCTGTGCAGATCCAGTCCTACCACCCAGTTCAAAAAGGTACTCGTTGACGGCCCTTTGTTGTTGCAGCAGACGTTCCAACATAAGGAGCGTTGAATTCCAGCGAGTCTGGCTGTCAGAAATCAAACGCCTGACTGGCATGTTGTAGCGCTGCTGAATGTCAGCAAGGCGTGCCATGGCTGTGTAGGAACGTCTGAAATGGGCCGACACCTTTCTGGACTGGGTGAGAACGTCCTGGAATCCTGGGTACTTGGAGACAAAACGTTGGACTATTAAATTTAACACATGTGCCATGCAGGGCACATGTGTTAAATTGCCTAGTCTCAACGCTGCCAACAGATTGCTTCCATTGTCACACACCACTTTTCCGATCTGCAGTTGGTGTGGGGTCAGCCACCGATCGGCCTGTGACTGCAGAGATGACAGGAGTACAGATCCGGTATGGTTTTTGCTTTCCAGGCACGTCATCCCCAAGACAGCGTGACAACGGCGTACCTGGCACGTCGAATAGCCTAGGGGGAGCTGGGGGTGCACAGGTGTGGAGGAGGAGAAGGAGGACCCAGCAGCAGAGTAAGAAGAAGAAGAAGACGAGGTAGAGAGCGATGGAGGAGTAGAGGTGGTGGCAGAACCGCGTGCAATCCGTGGCGGTGACACCAACTCCACTGTTGTTGTTGAGCTACCCATTCCCTGCTTCCCAGCCATTACCAAGTTCACCCAGTGGGCAGTGTAGGTGACATACCTGCCCTGACCATGCTTGGAGGACCATGCGTCAGTAGTCATATGGACCTTTGGCCCAACACTAAGTGACAGAGATGCGGTAACTTGGCTCTGCACATGTTGGTACAGGTGTGGTATTCCCTTTTTAGAAAAAAAATTGCGGCTGGGTACCTTCCACTGCGGTGTCCCAATTGCTACAAATTTGCGGAAGGCCTCAGAGTCCACCAGCTGGTATGGTAAAAGCTGGCGGGCTAAGAGTGCAGACAAGCCAGCTGTCAGACGCCGGGCAAGGGGGTGACAGTCAGACATTGGCTTCTTACGCTCAAACATGGCCTTCACAGAAACTTGGCTGGTGGCAGATGACTGGGAATGGGAACAGGTGGTCAAGGTGGAAGGCGGAGTGGAGGGTGGTTCAGACGGGTCAAGGAGAGCAGAGGTAGAGCAGTAAGATGCTGGACCAGAAGGAGTGTGGCTTTTAGTTTGCCTGTTGCCTTTGAGGTGTTGCTCCCAAAGTGCTTTGTGCTTGCCGCTCATGTGCCTTCGCATAGAAGTTGTACCTATGTGGCTGTTGGGCTTACCAAGGCTCAGTTTCTGACTGCACTCATTGCAAATTACAATGCTTTTGTCAGAGGCACACACATTAAAAAAATCCCACACTGCTGACTTTTTGGAAGTGTGCGATCTGGCGGTAACAGTAGAAGTTGGCGGAGTTGGCGGTATTGGCGGCAATGGCGGGTGCGTTGGCCGGCTGAACACAGGTGCCGATACATGTTGTTGCCCTGCTGATCCCTGCGGGCTGTCCTCCCTGCTTCTTCTAAGTCTTATTCTCCTACTGCCTCTCTGACTCTCCGTCTCTCCATCTGAACTACCCTCCTCTTGCTCTCTTCTACTAGGCACCCACAAAACATCAATCTCCTCATCATCATTCTCCTCAGATGCATCAATTTCTTCTGACACATCACAGAAGGAAGCAGCAGCGGGGACCTCCTCCTCATCACTCATTATGTCCATCTCTATCGTGTTCTCTGCCAGAATTAAATCTGGTGTAAGGTCCTCATCTCCTTCATCTTCTTCTGGCAATAATGGTTGCGCATTACTCAGTTCAAGAAACTCATTGGAAAATAACTCCTCTGACCCCAGTGAAGAAGGGGCACCGGTGGTGGAGGAAGTGTTACGTGGGGTGGCCATAGCAGTGGAGGATGAGGAGGATGTTGTGGTAAAGTTAGAAACGGTAGAGGATGGGGTGTGCTGTGTAAGCCAGTCAACTACCTCTTCAGCATTTTGGGAGTTCAGGGTCATTGGCTTTTTAAAACTGGGCAATTTGCTAGGGCCACAGGATTGCATAGCAGCACGGCCCCTAGCACGGCCTCTGCGTGGCGGCCTGCCTTTGCCTGGCATTATTTTTAAAAAAACAACAACAACAACAAAAACTCAGTTGGTTTTTCTGGAAACGATAATACACACAGCTAGATGGCGGGTTGAAGAAAACACTGTGCAAATAATGCCTACAAAGTCAACGTATACACTACTACAGCGGTGGATACGGATTACGTAAAATATATGAATGCTGCTTGAAAAAAAGTAACTCAAGTGGTTTTTCTAGAGACGATAATATTATCAATATTTAGACAAAATGTGAACAAGGTCACACAGCTCGATGGCGGGTTGAAGAAAACAGTGTGCAAATAATGCCTACAAGGCCAACGTATACACTACTACAGCGGTGGATACGGATTACGTAAAATATATGAATGCTGCTTGAAAAAAGTGACTCCGGTGTTTTTTCTGGAGACGGTAATATTATGGATATTTAGACAGAATGGGAACAAGGTCACACAGCTCGATGGCGGGTTGAAGAAACAGTGTGCAAATAATGCCTACAAGGTCAACGTATACACTACTACAGCGGTGGATACGGATTACGTAAAATATATGAATGCTGCTTGAAAAAAGTAACTCAAGTGGTTTTTCTAGAGACGATAATATTATCAATATTTAGACAAAATGTGAACAAGCTCACACAGCTCGATGGCGGGTTGAAGAAAACACTGTGCAAATAATGCCTACAAGGCCAACGTATACACTACTACAGCGGTGGATACGGATTACGTAAAATATATGAATGCTGCTTGAAAAAAGTGACTCCGGTGTTTTTTCTGGAGACGGTAATATTATGGATATTTAGACAGAATGGGAACAAGGTCACACAGCTCGATGGCGGGTTGAAGAAAACAGTGTGCAAATAATGCCTACAAGGCCAACGTATACACTACTACAGCGGTGGATACGGATTACGTAAAATATATGAATGCTGCTTGAAAAAAGTGACTCCGGTGTTTTTTCTGGAGACGGTAATATTATGGATATTTAGACAGAATGGGAACAAGGTCACACAGCTCGATGGCGGGTTGAAGAAAACAGTGTGCAAATAATGCCTACAAGGCACCTAGACTTGAAATTCTCATCATGTGTCTCAAAGGTTGGGAGAATTTTTATGCGTAACCCCCTAGGTATAATGTTACTGTCAACATATTTTTCATAGGTGGAGACAGTCCACCATACCCTCGTGAGTTTAATTTGTTCTTGTTGATAATCAGTTAGCAAAGCTCTCCAGTCATTTCCTGCTGGCGAGCTATTGCCACTAGATCCAGCTTGGAACACGTCCGAAAGTTGGCTGGACCATTTCTCAAATCACGACTGTAAATTCATAATGGGGGTCACCATCTTGTTATAGAAAATAAATAGATGCGGCGTGCTACACCAGGAAATCCCTAATAAATAGGGGGAATAACATATAATTACAGACAAGATAAGGGAGCACCACCCATCAATTGAGAAATCCAGCGGATGGTGTGCAGGGTTAAGGAGATAAATATTGAGAAAAGGAAGAGGAAAAGTTAACCCTTGAGGTTGCACCACCCCATCCAGGAGCCCAGACACCCACGGAACAAGATTAAAACTTAAAAAGTTAAGTGGGTGTCTGGGCTCCTGGATGGGGTGGTGCAACCTCAAGGGTTAACTTTTCCTCTTCCTTTTCTCAATGAAATCAAGTAGAGCCACCAAAAACTTCACTGGGGGGGGGGCTTGTTTCTGTTCAGCAGTGCCCTCCTGCATGCTGTCACCCCCATATCATGGGGGATGACCGTGTAGAGGCTCGAAACATCCGTAATCACTAAAATAATGTCAGGAGGAATACTTATCTCGCTTAACATTATGAGTAGATGTTTCGTGTCATTGACATACAAGTCCATTGTCTGTACCAGTGGTTGCAAATAATGATCTAAATATTTGGTCAACAGTTGGAACAAAGATCCCATCGCAGAAATAACGGGATGTCCTGGTGGAGCTGTCATGGACTTGTGTACCTTCGGTAAGGTGTATATAAATCTTAGAGTGAGTAGTGATCCAAGACTGTCCAGTTGATCCATCAATTTTTTTCTTAAAAAGAGATCAAATCCTCTCTATATTTGTTCACATTCTGTTCAAGGTCAGAGTCAGAGTGTGCAAGCCTATCCTCAGCAGCCTCACCCAGAGGTGCACCAGCTGGAGCTAAACTGGACGAAAAAGTTTATGGTCTCACGATGGGGACTGACCCAATATATATACGCAGAGCATTAAGGTTGAATTTCCAGAGGGCGATGGTAGCCTGATTATGACTGGCTGATGGCAATCACAGTGAGTAAACCTGAAGCGTGTCCAGTCTTACTAACCCAAATAGGGTTAAATATTTGCACGGATGAGCGTTCCAAATATGGTGCGGAGGGGCGTGTTGATCACAGGGTGCCGCAATGGAGAGTGACGGGCAGCGCTTGATACTCTGTAGGGGAGCTGCTGGAGATCGCAGGGGAGCGGATGCGACTTTAGAAAGGTGGCGCTGACGGACAGAACTACTGCTTCTGTACACCTAACTGTACCTGTGTTTGGTGGCGACATATAAAGAGGTATGTAGAAGCCGACTTTCCTTCCGAAAGTGATTGTACACAGCGATTATGATGTTACAATGAATTTTAACATTTTTAATATGGGTCACAGAAGTCACACATATCACTTGCAGTTTATAACATATACTATGGATGTTTATAATATTGCCTCTGGTATATTTACTTACGATTGAGGTTGTCACATCACTAGAGGTCTAAATATTTTCACTCCTACTTTTTCACACGTTTGGTCACAGGCCCCATGTTTGTTTGTATGCTCAAATGGTGGATCAATAAAACTTTTTTTGTTTATTTTGTATAAAGTCCTGTTGGTGCGTTTTGACTATATATATATATATATATATATATATATATATATATATATATATATATATATATATATATATATATATATATATATATATATACACACACGTACATATATACACACATACATATATACACACACACATATATATATATATAATATATATATATATATATATATCTAGACAAATACAAAAGTCCTCTGCACTTAACCCATTATCAACATATTTAAGACAGAGCAGTTACTGCATACTGCTACTGAAAAATGCCTTACCCTTTAAACAAAACAGGGATTGCTTGTCAATATATTGCAATATATTTAAGATGGTCAACTACGTCAAAGTCATCCCATATCTGGCCAGTTCCAAGCCCCATTTTCATCCGATTCATTAAGATTATTGCTTCATTATACATTTTACAAAGGGACCAAGTTTTACCTGCAACTTACTAGCTGCTTTCAAAGTAAAACTCCCAAACTTGGCTGCCCTTTTATTAGACACCAGTGGGATCACCTGACTATAGCTGGGAAGGGTGGGAGCTACAACATGTAGCTGGTCACTGCTCCTGTATAACTATAACAAACAAGGGAAAGTTGTGCTCCATTAGGCGGGGGTGCAATGAGGCTGTGACCACAAAATACATATATACATATATACATACATAAATATATATACATATATACACTATGGGGTAGATTTACTAAGGGTCGAAGTGAATTCAAGGTCATTTTCGAAGTAAAAAAATTCGAAGTAATTTTTTTGGATACTTCGACCATCGAATAGGATACTACGACTTTGAATTTACTGGCACCGCTTTACAAAACTCAGGGTTTGCTCTCCCGATGGTAGGTGTGTTGGTTATGCGGAATCGTGCCAGATCCGGATGCGGAATGCGGTGGTGCCAGATCCTGGACTGATGTTCTATGGATCTGATCCTACTAGTGACAGAGGAAGTGGGCCGTGAACTGAGACAGCTGAGGAGTGATCTGGAAGCCATCGAGACCACACACAGACCGGTCATAATTGCAGACAAAGAAACTGACTTGCAAGCCAGGCTACAGGAGCAGGTAGCAAAATACAAGGCAGACATACTTGCATTCAAAAATTTTAAACGATTGAGAGTGAACCAGGACTACAAAGAGTCCAGAGTATACCGCTGGTTACAAGGAGGCGTTCTCCTTAAGAGAAGAACAGTGAAGTGCCGATCGCAAAGACCACTGGGATAACAGTCCAGGATAGGACAGCACTACAGCGAGTTTAGCACTACAGGAGGAACAGCCGCATCAGACCAACACCCTCTGCTTCATCTCCAATCTCTGCATCATCTTTTTTAGGGGGAGCCCCGGCCACCAAAGACCCTGGAAAACCACCCGCAGGGGTGGACGCAAACACTCCGGCACGCACAAGATCACAGAATCCCACCGGCGGCAGAACAGGAGGAAATGATATAAAATCTATACTCACACCGCCTTACAGCCTCTGAGAAATCCCTGCTGCACAAAGGTCTAAGCTTCGTCCCAACGGTGAGTAATCACCCTTTTGAAAGTGTAATAAACAATTTTAAATTTAAAAGCCAGCTCAAATTGAGAGAAAAGTTTGCTGGGGACAAAATGGAAGCCAGTGAATTCATTCAAGGGGCTGAAGTGGTTAACAGTTTGGCCACAAAAGGGGCAGGGGATCCATATGAACAGGCACTTAAACCGAAAAACTCATATGACCCCCCAAGTCACAGTGCCTCCATAAGAATTTTCCACTGTTTACTTAATGACAATACCTCTAAGGCAGCACACAAGTTACACAGGTGGAGAGGCAATTTAACCCCTGATGAAAAAGAAGCAATGAAAAGCATGAAGGACAATAGGGATATCATTATAAAAAATGCGGACAAGGGTGGGGTTGTGGTCATTATGGACTATTCGTATTATAAAATGGAAGTTTTATCCCAGTTATCAGACACCAACCAATACAGGAAGCTTACATATGATCCCACAGAAAAGTAGGAACTCACAGGATTAATTAATATGGTTGTAACACACGGATGGTTGGCCAAAGAATTGGCAAGTTACTTAATATCCAAAAACCCTGTAGTGCCAGTCATGTACACACTGCCAAAAATACATGAAAACCCTGAGAGACCACCAGGGAGACCAATAATATCGTCCACCGGGTCCCTGAATGAGAAGCTAGCACAGTACCTTCATATGCTACTACAACCCTGCATAACACGACTGATTTCCTAAAAGTAGTGGGGAGCATCACTTTGCCAATGGATAACTTAATTCTGGCCACTATGGACGTCCAAAGCTGTATACATGCATACTCCACACAGCCGGGTTACAGTATGTAAGCTATTGACAAATTACCCTGCATATATTGGTCCACCCATAGAATACATTATACAGCTATTGCACTTTGTATAAACATACAACTATTTCAAATTCGAGACCCAATTTTACTTACAGCTGGTGGACACAGCCATGGGTTCGAAAATGGCGCCAGCATACGCCAATGCATATATGGGTGATTATGAAAATGAACACATTTATGGCTACGAGATTTTCAAAAAGTATGGTGGCTTCTACAGACGCTATATTGATGACCTGTTCTTCACATGGGCAGGTACGGCAAGCCAACTAGAGGAATATATGAACAGTTTAAATTCCCTAGATTCACCAGTGAAATTGACGTTGAACTACCGTATATACTCGAGTATAAGCCGACCCGAGTATAAGCCGAGGTACCTAATTTTACCTACGAAAACTGGGAAAACTTATCGACTCTAGTATAAGCCTAGACACAACTACAGCCCTGTCTCCCAGCAGCGCACATTCTGCCAAAGCGACCCCCTCAGTGATCAACCGGACTTCTTTGCAAAGTTGATGGTGACAGAGAATTGCCAAACGGATTACTGTGTGCATTGTCCCACTGTCCCACTACCATTTGCAGAGGGTGCTGTGTGATATTGCCATCACTGTTAATCTTTCGTATAACCAACAGAGGGCGCTGAGTGATATTGCCATCACTGTTAATCCTTCATATAACCAACAGAGGGTGCTGTGTGATATTGCAGTCACTGTTATTCTTTAATATAACCAACAGAGGGCGCTGTGTGATATTGCAGTCACTGTTATTCTTTCATATAACCAACAGAGGGCGATGTGTGATAATGCAGTCACTGTTAAGCTTTCATATAACCAACAGAGGGAACTGTGTGATATTGCAGTCACTGTTATTCTTTCATATAACCAACAGATTGCCCTGTCGGATATTGTAGTCACTGTTATTCTTTCATATAACCAACAGAGGGCACACTGTTATTATTTCATATAACCAACAGAGGGTGCTGTGTGATATTGCAGTCACTGTTATTCTTTCATATAACCAACAGAGGGTGCTGTGTGATATTGCAGTCACTGTTATTCTTTCATATAACCAACAGAGGGCATTGTGGGATATTGCAGTCTCTCCCCAAGTGAACTGTTGGTA
Organism: Xenopus laevis; assembly: GCF_017654675.1. Lineage (NCBI taxonomy): Eukaryota > Metazoa > Chordata > Amphibia > Anura > Pipidae > Xenopus > Xenopus laevis. Next base: position 64,182,044 of record NC_054379.1, on the reverse strand, counting down.
TAGGAATGATTAAAAGTGACTGCAATCTCAGCTACTGCCCGCTAACCGCTATAAGCCGAGGGAGACTTTTTCAGCACATTTTGGCTGCTGAAAAACTCGGCTTATACTCGAGTATATACGGTATAACTCTCAACTCATAAATTTCCTTGACATACAGGTTTACAAACAAGGGGAGAGTTTGCAAACACACAGCTTCACAAAGGACATGGATAGGAATACCCTGCTGCATTATAGGAGCAACCACCCCAGACACCTCTTAGATTCTCTCCAATCACAAATGATGCGGGTCGTCAGAATTGATAGTGACCCCATGCAATGTAAAGAGGACTTAATGAAAATGGGGAAAAAGTTCTTAGAAAGGGGTTATCCGGCTGGCCTGATCAGAGACACCACAGAAAAGGTAATGGCCTTGTCACGGGCACAATTGCTCCAAAGTACCACGCGTGCACCGAGTGGGGACAACAATGACATATATTATGTGAGTAAGTACAACCCTCTAAGTAAATTTACTAAAGAACTTAAACATTGGGAAATAGTGGCCAAAGATGAAGCACTAACCCCAAAGAGCCCAACAAACCAAAATTCAGTTACTCAAGGAATACCAATCCTAAAGAACACTTAAGCCCTGCTGACCCAGTAGGAAAATATGCGCAACCTATAGTCAAGCATTTTCTATCCTCTCGTCCAGGTGTGTACAAGTGCACAGGTTGTGTAGTGTGCAATACTCTAATAGTGGGCAAGGAGTTCAGACATCCCAGGACGGGCAAAAGATATGAAATCAAACACAGGTTAACGTGCACATCCACAATGGTAATATATGTCATCAAATGCCCATGTGGCCTGATTTACTGAAGTAAAACCGTCAGGCAATTGAAAGAGAGAATTAATATGCATAGGGCAAGCATTAGAGCAGCTCTAGACACTGACAGAAAGGTCGATGCAAACAAAAAGGATATAGCACAACAACCTGTAAACATTGGAAAGAAGAGAGGCATGATCCATCTACATTCAAGTGTATGCCAATTGATCATGTACCTAAAGCGCCCAGGGGTGGTGACCTTGATAATATATTGTTGAGACGAAAAGTTTTTGGATACACAAACTTGATTGTGTCATGCCCAGGGGACTGAATGGGCAACTGCTGTTAAATTGCTTTTTAATCTGAGGATATTTGAAGCTAACAACTATATAGATTGATTTGTACTTGTAGGGACCCCTATGGGTTAATCTGCCCTGCAGCTTTAAGGCCCCCACCTTTTTCTTAGAGTGATCTGCCAGGAGAGGTGTGACAGCTTCCTGCCACACTGCACTATAGTGTGTAAAAGGAGTGGCCTCTTCCACCTCTGGATGCTGATCCAGCTACGTGCACTCAGGGGGACTGAGTACAGAAGGCCTAGAAGAAGGCGTGTGTCCAAGTCGGGGACCAGGCAACCCCGTGAATGAGGAATTGATATAGTAGGGCAGACTTGTCATAGTCTCTCTAGGAGAGAAAGGCAGAGAGGTTAGAGAGAAAGAGCAGTTCTGAGCTCCAACATAGGAGTGATAGATTAGAGGTATCTCTCCCAGGCCATATATAGTATAGGGATCCCAGTGGAGAGGGAATTAGGAGAGAGTGATTGCCCTGAGGTTGATCCAGAGACCACTACTAGAATATGCAGAGGTGAAGTGGGATACCTGCCAAGTCTGTCCCCAGGGAGTGTCAGCCTGTGTCTGCTCTAAGTGAGCCTGCCTGCAGATTTGTGTGGACTCTCTATATGCTGTTGCCTCAACTCCTGCGTGAGTAGAAACCTGATGCCACTTGCCTAGTGCATAGTTCAATAAACCTTGTTCCTGTTTTATTATTTAATTCACCTTTACTAGAGCATACCTCCCAACATTTTGGAAATCAAAAGAGGGACAAAAAGTTGTGCCGCGTCTAGCGTGTCAAAAAATTTTTGGCCACACCCCCTAATTAGCATGTTAATTTTACATAATTTGGCAGGTTATGAAAGTTTGAACACATTTCTGTGGTTTTTATATGTTATTACAGTTTTGCAAATGAAGGTGAATTGCCCTTTAAGCTGTAAGTCTAAGTTCTTATGTTATCAAACTGTCACAAGTATGTCAAGTATCTATTCTGGGCTCTCTGTCAAGACACAATTGAGTTAGAAACCTTGTATCTGTTTCTGGCTATTCAGTGCAGCAGTTCAAAGAGAAACCCGGGACTTATCAGTACAAATCCATGACAGCGGGTTGAGCTGTCAATAGCGGGACTGTCCCGCTCAAAACGGGACAGTTGGGAGGTATACAGCCCAGTGTTGTGTGACTGGGGACAGCTCCCCTCAGAGTGTCAGTAAGTGCAATGTGACAAATACCTCGGTCTCTTCTTTCAAAATATTCAGCTGCCTCCAGGAGGATTAGCAGAGAGTTGAACTCCATATATTTATACACAGGCAGGTCTTATGTTGCTGGATAGAGACAAGAAGAAAAACAATAAAGTTGTTCCCTTGGAACTCTTGCAGGATAAGGGCTGTAAAAAGCAAATGTAGTGAGGGGTGTGTAGGGAGGGGTGTGTGTATTGGGGTTTTCATTTGGAGGGGTTGAACTTGATGGACTTTGTCTTCTTTCAACCCAATTTAACTATGTTACTATATATATTTTTCATGCCTACTCCCAGCAGCAGGTATGGCTAAACCAGAGTGGTTTGGGGGCAGGGCACTTTATAAGCCCCTAGGTGCTTAGCCAGGCCAAATAAGGGGGGTCTTATATCTCCCACATTAGTGTGGTTAGTCTTTACCCCATGTGCTTATACATAGAGACCAATAAGGATGCTGCTGAATATTTCAAGGGTGCACATAGGTGTAAAGAACAAAATTCACAGTAGGGGGGTGTTGCTGATGCCATCCCAAGCTGCGGCACCACTATATGCGAAAATATACCTATATAAAACCACTGGTGTTCCATTTAAGCAGCGCGGCAGTAACTGACAGCTCCCATTTGGAGCAGGGTTGTACAAGATGTTCTTAGACGGCCAAGAGCAACACCTTGGTATGTCCAATTTGCCGCCCTCCAGCTGTCACTGAACTACAATTCCCAGCACCCCATAACAGCAATAGAACAAAAGTGAGGAATTGACAGTTTGACATCTCCGTGCAGCTGACCCTGCCTATTGTCACTGCTGTGTAAAGTGATGGTATTGTCCATATGCACTCAAGAATAAATGTCAATAATGGAAGGGGAAGGAATATGTTACACTGCCAATGATACTGATAATAAACATGTGTAAAGGCAACTGGTCAAATGGTGTGGGTAGAGCTTTGCTTAAAAACTAGAGGGCCCAGGAGCTGGTCAATGTATCAGCTTTACTGGACCCTACCAACCAGACTTTTGCTTTTCTGCAATCAGGTTTCTAATAGGAGAGCCCACAGGAAGGAGAACAGCCACAATAACAGTACAGCTGAGCCCTACGGGGGATCGTATAGGACAAACACACTGGAGCCAGCAGCACAGCTGGGATAAGCCAGCAGCTACACGGCAAAGAAGAAGCAGAAGCCCAGCAGGGCCCTTCCCTTACCTTTGTAGTATTTCTGCATGGCTGCCCCAATAAATCCAGATCTGCTCCGGAAGGTGAATAAAGAGTTGGTGAGTGAGCAGCACAAGCAGCAGCAGCGGGAGGAGGAGGAATGAGCTGAGGATTCAACAGCTGCACACAACCCCGGCCCAGAAATGCTGATACAACGTCACAGCGCTGACTGACAACAGAAGCGACCAATGCCGTGGCGGGACAAGATATGAAGAGGCGGGGCTGAACAGGGGAGTGTGTTGTGCTGAGGAACAAAGGCGGTTGATGCCAGTGCTGCTGCCTGGCTGCCTGGAGGTAAAGATGGGCCATGGAAGGCAGGTACCCCTGTCATCATGTGAACCGCGGGACATCTTCACATAGTATCCGGGATGGCGAGACAGGCAGGGAAAATCGTGACTGTCCCGCGTAATATATATATATATATATATAGATATATAGTCGTGTTCCAAGGAATGACGCACTCCAGGACTTCATAATGAGATCAAGCAAAGTGAAGTTTATTTGTCAATGTTTCGGTCCACTCTGGACCTTTCTCAAGACATAACAAACAGAACATACCACCCCGTGTTTAAAGGCAGAAAAATGGCGCCAAAAAACCCCCCGTGACATCATCAGTGACATAGAAGGTGTGTGTAAGGTGTGCACCTAGAAACCCCTGTTAAAACTTTCAAAACCACATGAAAAGTTAGTATACATCTACCCAAGTTAGTATACATCTACCCAAGGTTGCTGTGAGCCCTGGGTAGTCACCAAAAAACTGCACATTTTGTAAAAAGCTGTTTAAAGAAAAACGGGTTGCCATAGCAACAGGCCTAAGAAAGCACTGTTTACAGCACAAACCTGCTGGGGCAGGAAGGGGATGCCCATATATGGAAAACACAACACAGAGGCTGTACAGAAAAGCCAGCTGTTGCAGCCAGCAGAGCTCTGTCCTAAAAGACAATACAGATCCATTATTTTAACCCCTTATGGCCCACAAAGTGGAGGATGAAGATCAGGCTTTGCAGTTACTTAAAGGGCAATAATGTATGACAAAATACTCCAATGTTGTAGGGGCAAGTGTCACAGCATGACTAAATGGTTATGAAATGTCAATATGGAGCATATATGTGCAGTCACAGATAAACTTTAGGCAAAAGCACATGTAACATCAAATTCTCAGGAAATCAAGTCATTATTGGGATAAACAGTGCCCCATTACAGGGCAAATATTATTGTTCAAGATCCTAGGAAGCATCGGAAACTGTTAATTTCATTCAGACCCCTCGGGGCCATTGTTTCTAGATTGAAAATCCATCTGCATTCTTTTTGGAGTGAGGTTTTGTCCCTGTTGCCCCCTCTTGGGGCGGCCGGGCAATGATCAATAATCATGCACCTGAGGGATGCCATTGGATGTCCATGCGTGAGAAAGTGTCTGGCTACAGGTTTATCAGATTTGTTCCGCTCAATAGCATCTCTGATAACGTAATGTATGTTGAAGTGTGATGTATCTTAAGCCTTTTGCCATTACAGGGCAAATATTATTGTTCAAGATCCTAGGAAGCATCGGAAACTGTTCCTTTCATTCAGTCTCCTCTGGGCCATTGTATCTAGATTGAAAATCCATCTGCATTCTTTTTGGAGTAAGGTTTTGTCCCTGTTGCCCCCTCTTCGGGCGGCCGCGCAATGATCAATAATCATGCACCTGAGGGATGCCAGTGGATGCCCATGCGTGAGAAAGTGTCTGGCTACAGGTTTATCAGATTTGTTCCGCTCAATAGCATCTCTGATGGAGCTGCGGTGATTGGCCATTCGGTCTCTAAATGAGGTAACAGTCTTACAGACATAGTAGAGGCCGCAGGGACAGGTGATAAAATAAATAACGTATGTTGAAGTACAAGTAACACTGTGATGTATCTTAAGCCTTTTGCCCGTGTGAGGGTGTGGGAATGTGTCCCCAATTATCAGGCTTCTGCAGGAAATACAGTTAGGGCATCTGTAGCAACCCCTGCAGTTCTTTTGCAAATTATCCAGTGGAGGTAGTACTGATCGTACTAATATGTCCCGTAAGCTCTGCCCCCTTCAGTAACCAATGGTCGGCTGTTGATAATCTTTAAATGGCAAGGCAGGGTCTGTCCTGATCACCTCCCAGTTGTCCTTCAATGTTCTGGTGGCTGTCTCAGGGCCAGGAAAGTATGTGGTGGTAAATGTGAGATGCTTGTTCCCTTTGTTTGTCGCAGGTTCCTTGTACAGCACGTCATCTTGTGTCAGCTGACTGACTTTCAGTAGTGTAGTTACATAGTTACATAGTTACATAGTTAAATTGGGTTGAAAAAAGACAAAGTCCATCAAGTTCAACCCCTCCAAATGAAAACCCAGCATCCATACATACACCCCTCTCTACTTTTAATTAAATTCTATATACCCATACCTATACTAACTATAGAGCTTAGTATCACAATAGCCTTTTTAGAAAATGTTCCATTTACCACCACTCTTTGTAGTCTATCTTTTAGCCAGTTCTCTATCCAGGTACAAATACTATGTTCCAGGCCAACATTCCTTAATTTAACCAGTAACCTTTTGTGTGGCACTGTATCAAATGCTTTAGCAAAATCTAAGTAAATCACATCCACTGCCATCCCAGAATCGAGGTCTCTACTTACATTCTCATAAAAAGAAATGAAGTTAGTCTGGCAAGATCTATTACGCATAAAACCATGCTGGCACAAACTCATAGTATTATGATTTGCTATGAAGTCCAGTATCTTATTCTTTATTAACCCTTCGAAAAGCTTTCCTACCACTGACGTCAAACTAACTGGCCTATAGTTTTGAGGCTGAGAACGGGATCCTTTTTTGAATAGAGGCACCACATTAGCAATTCACCAGTCTCTCGGCACTATGCCAGATCTCAATGAATCCTGAAAAATTAAGTAAAGAGGTTTGGCAATCACAGAGCTAAGCTCGCTAATTACCCTGGGATGAATACCATCTGGCCCTGGACCTATTTTAATCTTAACATGTTCTAGTCTCTTTTGAATTTCTTCATGTGTGAACCATGCATCATTAGTTGTATTACTAGAATTGGGACTGTTAAGAAGGAAACCTTCACTTACCGATTCCTCATTTGTGTAGACAGATGAAAAATATGAGTTCAGAATCTGCGCTTTTATTTTGTTTTCATCAACCAGCTGACCCCCCCTCTGATAGTAAGGGTCCCACCCCTTCCTGCTTCATTTTTTTACTATTAACATATTTAAAAAATAATTTTGGATTTTTTTTACTGCTTGCTGCAATATCCTTTTCTATAGCAATTTTAGCTTGCCTTATAGCTTCTTTGCATGATTTATTGGCCTCCTTGTACCTTATAAATGTTTCGGCTGTACCAGCTAACTTGAAAGCCTTAAAAGCACGTCTTTTCTTACCCACCTCAACACCAACGCTTCTATTGAACCAAAAAGGTGTAGTCTCCAAGATGCTTTTCTTGTATCCTCTCTGTAGGAAGCGCTCAAACATCTCCTGCAGTTGCACTTTACACAGTTCAGGGTTAGAGTTATTGCGGACTTCTCTCAGAAATTGGGAGTACGGGACCCTCCTTCTAGTACCACGGGGATGACAGCTGTTAGCGTGAAGAATGGTATTTCGGTCAGTGGGTTTTCTAAATAAAGTGGTTTCTAAACGACCACCATTCCTATAGATGCTTAGGTCAAGAAAATCAACTGATAGTTTGTCAGAAATGGCTTTAAATCTAACTGGAGAGGGTAGTTTATTAAGACCATCAATCCACTCAGTCAGGCTTGCTTTGTCCCCCACCCAGATAAGGAACAGATTGTCTATATAGCACCTCTAGAACCAAATTTCATCGCTGTCTATAGTGATGCGTTCATAGTCATACATAAACAGGTTTGCATAGCTTGGTGCAACATTTGAACCCATCGAGGTGCGGGTTGTTTGGAGATAGTATTGGTCATTGAAGGAAAAGAGGATTTTTGTCAGCACTAACGTGAGTAAATCACATAGGGGATGTACAGGAATAATGTCAAAATGGTGTGACAGTAGAGTCTTCTTAGTCGCCTCCACCCCCATGTCATGAGGAATAATGGTATATAAGCTGGTGACATCCATAGTGACTAGTATACAGTCAGTGGGCAAGTCAGGAAGGAGTTTGAATGTTTTAATGAGGTCACCTGAGTCCTTCACAAATGATGGCATGCTTACGACAAAAGGCTGCAATAGACTATCCAAATACTGCGACACCGGTTGTAATAGTGACCCCCTAGCCAAGATGATAGGACGACCAGGTGGGGCATTGATGTTCTTATTGATTTTTGGAAGAGTGTAAAGGACTGGGCAGACAGGATGTGTGACAGTTATAAAATCCCTTGTGGTGCTATTTATGTATTTTAGCCCTTATGCTATGTCAATGAGTTTGTCAATCTCCTGTTTGAAAGGGATAGTAGGATCACTTTCCAGTAATCTATATGTAGATTTATCAGAGAGTTGTGACATAATTTCAGCGATGTAGTAATCGCGATCAAGAATAACAATGGCACCACCCTTGTCCGCCGTGCGAATGACTATGGTAGGATCGTTTGCCAAATTTTGTAAGGCTGGATGTTCAGCCTTAGTAAGATTGTGTCTCAGGGTTCTTTTTGGCTGGTTCTGTTTAAGCTCAGAACCAACCACCCTTGTGTAACACATAATGCAGGGATCCCCAACCTTTAGAACCCGTGAGTAACATTCAGAAGTAAAAGGAGTTGAGGAGCAACGCTAGCATGAAAAATGTTCCTGAGGACCCAAATAAGGGCTGTGATTGGCCATTTAGTAGCCTCTATGTGGATTGTCAGCCTATATTGAGGCTCTGTTTGGCAGTACACCTGGTTTTTATGCAATTAAAACTTGCCTCCAATGCCCGAATTCAAAAATAAGCACCTGCTTTGAGGTCACTGTGAGCAACATCCAAGGGGTTGGAGAGCAACATGTTGCCAACGAGCTACTGGTTGAGGATCACTGACATAATGGATTGGTTAGTGGAGATGGGCAGATAGGAACTCTTTTTGCGTATATTATTAGTGAAGTTGTCACCTTTATCCCCAAACTCTTCTTGGAGTTTGATGGTACGATTAAACTTAAAATTTTCCACTGCTGTATCGAATGGATGGAAAGGTGTAGTTGGAACAAATGAGAGATCTCGTGGCAAGTAGTGAATGTTCCTCAATAGAGATTGGGCGTTTACTGAGATTGAAAATGATGTCCTCTTTGGTGGACGAGGTGGTCTTTTTTGCGTGCCTATTGTGCCCCCCCAGGCGGGTGGGTCCACGTTTGTTCTGTTTGTTATGGACCTTGTACAAACCGGAGAAAAAACCTGGTTGGTATTAGTGGGCCCCTGTGTAGAGGGTTCAGTGTCATAGCCTGAGGAGGGGTCTGAGCTATCTACTGTTGAGGGGTTGTGCAGTTTTTTGTTACGCCAAGACCTGTTGTGCAATCTCTGTGGGTGTTCTAGACCAGAGAGCCAACCATAAACACGTTTGTCAGCGTAGTCACGCTTAACCTTCTCAAGTTTGTTGTTTTTGAATTGTAGTAAATCTTTTTTTATGTTTGTTAATGGCAGCCTCAAGGTTGCTCAGCCACAGGGAAATCAGTATTAGATCTCAAGGTGTCCAAATGTGTAGGTCTTGTCAAGGATTAGGTAGGGGGAGCTGTGGAAACTGAAGGGAAAGGGTGAGTCCTTGAGGCAGGAGCTGTATGTGCCTAGGGAACACTTGAAGGGAAAGCAGGAACAGGTTGATGAGGTCTGGATCAGGTGCAGAACAGGACGGAGAGGGCGAAGATCAGGACTGGACTAGGCAGGAAGAAGAGGGCAACGACTCAACAGGAACAGACTGGACGGGGCAGGAGTGGAACAGGAACAGACTGGATGGGACAGGACGGTGCGGGCGCGGATCAGATCAAACTGGGGATAGAGTGCAGAGGGAGACTGGAGCGGATAGCAAGACAGGACTGGA